>NW_022589736.1:22995042-23216191 GCF_004348235.1 Phoca vitulina
CACGGCCCCACGTTTTAGTTCCTTTCTCCCCCGAGCGCCCCTCTACACCCTCGCGACGCACATGGCCCCCGAGAAGAACACTTCTATTTCCAGTCTCTGCGGCTCTCCCCGCCACGGCGCCCTTTGTTGAGAGGTAGATTTTGATGAAACGGGGACGGGTTCCTGAAATCGGGAGCTGCTCGGGTCAAGTGGCTTCCCTCTTCTCCCGAAGAAAGGGCTTTTGAGGGGTTTAAACATCCAGAGAATGCCCTCATTTTATAGGGACGGGTTACGTGGGGGGCAGCGATCCCGCCAAGGTGGATGTTAAACTGGAAAGAGCTCAAACAAAAATGTTATTAACTTAAGTTGGAGGGACACTTGTGTGAAATTGGATGGCTTGTAAGATGGCGGTTCCCAGTTGTTTCCAAGGTCTCCTGCATTTGTGTTTAAAATGGTAAAGTTTTCAAGGTGTTATTTGTTGGGAGTCTTAGATAAGTTCTCTAAACAGTACTTGGGACGTGCGCACTGGGAAGTGGGCATTTCAAATTTGGAGCTTTTTTTGGAGTGATGATGGTGACTGGACGTTAGTCTTGCAAGAGGTTTCCATCCCCCCCCCCCCCTTCTTTTTCTCTTTTTCTGTTTTTCCTCCTCGGTGACTGCAGTTTTTTTCTCAGCCTCTACTATGGGATGCACTTAGAACCATGACTTGAGTCCACTACGTTTTATAGGTTTTGCTAAATGTTAGCATAGGTCATGTGGTAAAGAGATGCTTTGGAAAAGGAGCACCAAAAAGTTGACTACATATGTTTACATAGTCTTTTGGGTTTGACAGCGATATAGCATGATCTTTTCCCCAGAAATTTACAGTTAATGATTGGAAGTAAACAAGTAGAGAGACTTTGATCATTCCCAATTGCAATAAAAGGATTTAGTGGGCTTAGTGGTCACGGTCCAATATTTGAAAGAGAAGTATGTATTTTAACCCCTTCTCTTAAAGTAGGCAAAATTCTGGGCATGTTTATCCAAATCCAAGGGTAGGTTGGTGGTACCTAGAATGTTACGAGTATTCAACATATATTTTATAGGAACCTTAACCCTCAAGTTCTGAAAACACATTGTAAGCTATAATAAAGACTTGAAAGTTAAGAATGCAAATTGTTGACAGTGTATACTAACTTACGTGACTATGTTAATATTTGAATTTTATTTTAAGTAGACCAATCATTATCCCTTAGAGATTGATTTTATGAACAAATTTACAAACTTTTTAATATTTGAGTTCATTCCCATACATTTGCCCCAGAGTGCAAAGGTGTTTGAAATAACCTACCTGTGCAAATTATATGCCTAGTAACAGTATCTTTAAAGCCATATAAAAGTCACTACGTATGCATGTGTGTACACACATATGCTTTTGTAAAAAAAAAAAAATGAGCATTTAATTGTACTTGATAAATTCATTAATACTATACCACCAAGTTCTGGGATGTGCATTAAGTGCCCAACTAGGCAAAATTCTCCCTAGGAGTCAAGTTAACCCAAACTTTACCCATACTTCTACTGGGCTGTGAACCCCAACTGGGGTTATGGAGTTCATTTGCATTTCTTAGATTGCAATAGTCAAGCTGATTGTTAACATGAGAACTTGCTTCTGTTTTGCTTCATTTTGACATTACTGGTGTTAGGCCTCCCAACTAAACTGACAGCCCTTACCAAGTATGTTATAATGGCAAGTTTTAACTATTGAGTATTTTTACTGTGGTACGTTTGGTGCATTTTTACTTGCCTGCCTGGCAGTTTTCTGTGTTGGAACCTGAAAGGCTTTCATTTCTAAGGTGCAAGAGATTGTTTCTTAAATCTGTCAAGCATGTCAAACGTTTTGGAAGTCATCCTTAGGTTGCCAGGACTTTCAAGTTGTATAAAAAGATAAAGAACTTATTTTTATGTAAGTAACAAAGTGATATTTACTAGCATTATAGATGGTAATAGGACTGTGGCCAAATTCTTCAGAACTGAGAAGAGTTGTGTGAATTAAGACTTAAGATGAATTTGGAAAGGTTTTAGTCAAGTACCTGTGACTTAAATGTTAAGAGCTAACCAGTAGATTACTCTCCACTGAGGTTTGACTGTCCTGTGTATTAGTATTTGTGTTTGGTGTTTTCTGTGCAGTGGAGAAAAAGACAGCTATTTTTATTGAAGTCCCTTCCTAAACTTGATGTTCGGTGGCATTAGTGTGATATGCTTTCACAAGGAGACATAAGTATCACCTTGCTACCTTTCTAGGAAAGGTCCTGTGGTTTCACAAGGAGAGTTTTCTTTAAAAATTAAAGTTTGTCTTTAGTCAACCACATGGATTTAAATATTGCTACTCTTTAGGGACAGTGCTCCACCCACAACTCCTCTGCAACTCCACTTAGATTTATTTTAACAATATGTTGACAATAGTCTTGTAAACAAGTAATCCAAAGATAACTGAGGAATCACACATGAAGTTTTCTGGTTGAAGTTGCCAGTTGCCACTATGATCACTTTCATAAAAGAGACTTTGTTTTGTTTTTACCGTTTTTTATTACTCTGAAGCTGTTAGTTTCAGCCATTGAGGTATGTTGATTGGTATTTCCTTCATTAAAATTCCCTAAGAATTAAAACCTCAGTTGCATCTTCCAAGTTTCAAAGGTTCCTAGATTTCTATTGAAAGCGGTTTTGAGAATGTACTTCAGACAGGTCTGGAAGCTTGGTCCTATTTTAGGTCTGAAATGATTGAAGTGGGGGTAAGAAATATATTTTTCAAGAGTACTACACGAAATAATTGACTTCCCTGATTGTCCGCTGGTGTATTGTTGCTGACAGTTCCCCACCGTGACTTTTCTATAATATATGGTATCTATTGGGAATATTATTCCATCGTGTGGGGATTTGTATGGAGGTTAGGTTGAGAAAATGACATTTGTTTTTCTCTCCTATGTTGCTCTGGGTTGACAAGGTGTTGATTTAGCGTTGGGAATGGACTGGTCACATGGTTCTTTACATATTGTCACTACCGTACCGATTAAAGTAGTTTGTCTTGCCTCCAGCATAGTTCAAATAAAACACAAGGCTTTGCCCCCTCCTTGTCTTCTTGTAAAACAGATTTCACTTTTTAGCCTTAGTAAAACTTTGTATCGCTCATCTAATCTGCAAGAGAACTTCATACTAGAGAAGAAAGCTTTAAAGAGGTTCAGTTCAATAAACATCTCTGCAATCTGAGCCTTGACGGTTTCGGGCTAAGTGCACAGTTGGCAATTCTCAAAAGGTCCCTTCGTGAAATTTTTGACCTAGTGATTGCTAACAGGAGAGACCAAGTCAAGATCTGAAAGAAGCTCTTCGCACCGAGTCGACTTGGAAAGAGGCCCCCAAGAGTGTCCGAAATGGCCGAGTGCGGTTTGCATTCTCCTTTACCACTCGCACGCTCCGGGCCCCCCAGGCTGCCCGCCCGGTTGCCGCGGGCCGGGATCCTGCTCCCCAGTGCCGCGGGCCTCGTGGGGCTGCCCCACCCCCGAGCCGCGCAGCGCCGCCCGCACCCCACCCCGCCCCCGCGCCAGCCCCGCCCCCGCGCCGCGCCGGCCCCTCCCCCGCGCCCGCTGCCGCCTCCGCCCCGCGGCCCCGCACGCCCGCCGGAGCTCCGGGCTCGGCCCGGCTTCGCGCGGAGTTGCAGCGGTGGCCGGATGCCAAGTGTAAGTGTAAGTTGCTATGGAAACCCCGACAGAGGCGAGTTCCGAATCCGGAGCGAGACGGAGCCCCGGGCGCCGCCGGATCCGCCCCTCGCATCCCGGCCCCCGGGCGTCCGCGCGCTCAGGCCCCAGCTCGAGGCCGACTGGAGGTGCTCCTGCGGCCCCAGCACCCAGCTCCGGAAATGCCAGGGATGCAGATAGGGCAGAATTTGTTTTCCCTTTGTATCGCGTGAAAACGTGCCAGGTTCTGGTTGCTGGAACCGCCTAAAACAACAAGAACCCCTGGGAAGCCAGGGCATGCTCCCGGATTTTCGATTGAAGATCCATAAGGAAGTTTTACAATAAATTAGGAGATCTGGAACAAGCTCTGGCGGTTGGTAAATATCTGCTGGGACTGCGTGGCGTGTGCAGCAGCCGGGGGGCTGCTAGGCTAGAGGAGGAATGGAAGAAAGAGACCCGAATATTCTCAGCTCCCAGCCCCCACCCCAGACCTTTTCTTCTCCCTCCTGGAATGATCTGAGGGACCAGAAGTTACTTTAGTTGAATCCTTTTTCATCATTTCACTATAATTGATTCAGGTCTGATTAGTAAATTCCTTCTGTAGAAAACGTTGGGACAGTCCAGCTGTACAGTGTTAAAACGAGTTTTATGAACTCAGCATTTCAGAGCGTTCGGTTACTAGAAGTTGGGAGATAATCTCGTTTCTGTTTCTGTGGATTATGGCCAATATTTCTGTGTCTTGCAGGATACTTTATCAAGCAGAAATGCATCGAACAACTAGAATCAAGATCACTGAGCTAAATCCCCACCTAATGTGTGTGCTTTGTGGAGGGTACTTCATTGATGCCACAACCATAATAGAATGTCTACATTCCTGTAAGTACAAAGTTTTAGACCTTTTTGTGTGTGTCATGTATATTTCACATTTCTTTCTGACGTTTGAAAACTAACAATTCCAGCAATCCTTGAGAATGTTTGTACAAAGTGATGGAGTCATTTTCTACTCTTGCATTTGTTAATGCATAGTTTAAAGGTGTAACTATGGAATGTATAAGTGTTCTAAGAATGTTAATTGAGTTCATTGGAAATACCTTTTGACATTTAGCATTTTGCTACCACTAGTTCTCCATTTTTGACCCTAATTTCACTGCTTAGCATCTAATTTCTAAATTTAAAAACTTTGTTTTTCTACTTCTAGTCTGTAAAACATGTATTGTGCGTTACTTGGAGACCAGCAAATATTGTCCTATCTGTGATGTCCAAGTTCACAAAACCAGACCACTACTGAATATAAGGTAAGAAAAGGTTTAAAATTATTGTCTCTAATCGTTATTGGAATTGCATAATTTAGTGAAGGTTACCCTGTTTTATTTCTTCACACAAAATTTACCGTTGAATCTCCACCTAATGTGTGTGTTTTGTGAAGGTTGCTCTTCATTTCTCGACATTTTAATGATGACTAATTTTAAGCAAAGTTTGGTATTATTTAAGTGGATTTTAAAGGTTTTTAAAAAACTTTTTTTTTAAAACTTGAATTAGTTCTCCATTTCTGCATTGCTTTACTGAGTTTATGACAGGCAGGAATGAGTGTGTTTTAAAGTGCTTCCATTTTCTTCTCTCTATTCTCTTTCATATTAGCTAATTTAGTAACTTAAAAGGCATACTTCTCTTGATTCAGTGAAATGTGAAGAATTTTTTAATGAATCTAAAAGTATTTTTCCACTGATTTAAAAGATACTGCTAAAGAATTTTTATTCTCATAATTGTTATCTTACTGATGTAGACTCTCACAATCAAGTAAAATACTACAAAAAAACAAAGAATCTATAATAATTTATGAGCATTTAAAATTTTGCCATTATAATTAATGATTTACTTTTCTAATTCTTTTTCAGGTCAGATAAAACTCTCCAAGATATTGTATACAAATTAGTTCCAGGGCTTTTCAAAAGTGAGTAACTTGCTTACAAATGAATTTTTACAAAGTATTTCATCAGCTTTACCTGCTATAACAAATGTTTAAGTCTTTTTTTCCCCCCCCTTTAGATGAAATGAAGAGAAGAAGGGATTTTTATGCAGCTCATCCTTCAGCTGATGGTAAACTCTTTAGAGAGGGAAAAGACATTTTATTTGGAGGGAGAATTTATTATTCAATAATATATTAAAATTGAATTTAACTTAAAGTACCATTTCCATTTTCCTACATTTGTAATATTTAAATTAAATATTTAATTTTAAAATCGAATTCCAAAATGTCTTTATAGCTGCCAATGGCTCTAATGAAGATAGAGGAGAAGTTGCAGATGAAGATAAGAGAATTATAACTGATGATGAGATAATAAGCTTATCCATTGAATTCTTTGACCAGAACAGGTAAATTCTGTTGGAAATGTGTTTTATGCTAATCTGTTCATAGATGCATTGTTCCACTAATAAAGTTATGTTTCTTAGATTGGATCGGAAAGTAAACAAAGACAAGGAGAAACCTAAGGAGGAGGTATGTTCCATGTCGCAAAAACATACAGAAGAAACATTGTTTGGATTCTAGATTTTATGAAGGTGTATTTTGCCCTTTAGAATATTCTAAGGCCAGATGATGCTGTCAAATGGGAGAAAATGATCATATTTGATGTTTAAGAGTGATTTATATGCGATAGTAAGTAGATAGAATTTACTTTATATATGATTATTATTCTTACAAAATGCTTTAAATAATTAATGTTTAATGCTTTGATGTATTTAAAGTTTTCTTATTATATTAGCTATCGCTTTATTTCGTATTTATAATAGTAAACTCAAAGTATAGTTGAGAATTTAGTCAGTCTCAGTTTTGGTATTCATACTTTTTATCATATTGAGGCAATCTAATGGAAATTTTTTTCTTACCCAAAAGTTAGGAATTTTAAAAAATAACTTTTCTAAATGTATTCTTAGGTGAATGATAAAAGATATTTACGTTGCCCAGCAGCAATGACTGTGATGCACCTAAGAAAGTTTCTCAGAAGTAAAATGGACATACCTAATACTTTCCAGGTATCTACTTTATGGTTTTTGTGCATTTAATGTGGATTTTTTTTTTTAATTCAATGACTCTTTCTTTTTGGATTCTGAACCCCAAAAAAGCAACAGATTTTTTTAAATTTAGAACTAGTTGGAACTCTTAAAATGTTTAGTATGAATTTTGTTTTATGCTATGAAAACAAATTCCTTAGTAATTTCAGGGAATATTTTTCCTCATTTGAAGTGTCAAGAGGGAGTCTTTCCTTGTCTAGATGTTTGAAGAAAATGTTTGTTAAAGCTTTTTTGGATTTCATTTAGATGACAAAAAAAAAATCTCGATTTATCTTTGTTCTTCATGGTACTTAGTAAGTGAAATATTATTTTCCAATAGATTGATGTCATGTATGAAGAGGAACCTTTAAAGGATTACTACACACTAATGGATATTGCCTACATTTATACCTGGAGAAGGGTAAGTAGCCTAACTAACACTCTGAGAGTATTGTGGTAAACTGTATTTAAAGAGGACTGATTTTTTTTTTCCTTTTCACTTTGTAGAATGGTCCACTTCCTTTGAAATACAGAGTTCGACCTACTTGTAAAAGAATGAAGATGAGTCACCAGAGAGATGGACTGACAAATGCTGGAGAACTGGAAAGTGACTCTGGGAGTGACAAGGCCAACAGCCCCGCAGGAGGTGCTCCCTCCACCTCTTCCTGTCTGCCTAGCCCCAGCACTCCCGTTCAGTCTCCTCATCCTCAGTTCCCTCACATCTCCAGCACTATGAATGGAACCAGCAGCAGCCCCAGCGGTAACCACCAACCTTCCTTTGCCAATAGACCTCGAAAATCGTCAGTAAATGGGTCGTCAGCAACTTCATCTGGTTGATACCTGAGACTCTTAAGGAAAAAAAATTTTAAATCCCCAATTTATATAGATATCTTCATGCCATTACAGCTTTAGAGATGCTAATACATGTGACTGTCGTCCAATTTGCTTTCTTTTGTAGTGACATTAAATTTGGCTATAAAAGATGGACTAGATGTGATATTCATATGGACGTTAATGGAAAAGATTGTTCCTCTAAAGAATTGGTTTCTGAGAAAGCAGGCAAGATGTTTTTCTGTGTGTTAGGCAAGATGTGAAATGGTTTCTGTAACCATTGTTCAGATTTGAAAAATTCTGCAGTGGATATAAACATTGGGCCATAGTTTGTTAATCTCAACTAACGCCTACATTACATTCTCCTTGATTGTTCTTGTTATTATGCTGTTTTGTGAACCTGTAGAAAACAAGTGCTTTTTATCTTGAAATTCAACAAACAGAAAGAATATGCATAGAATAATGCATTCTATGTAGCCATGTCACTGTGAATAACGACTTATTGCATATTTAGCCATTTTGATTCCTGTTTGATTTTTACTTCTCTGTTGCTACACAAAACCGATCAAAGGATAGTAAACTTCAGTTTTACAATCTGTATGCCTAAAAGCGGGTACTACCGTTTATTTTACTGACTTGTTTAAATGATTCGCTTTTGTAAGAATCAGATGGCATTATGCTTGTTGTACAATGCCATATTGGTATATGACATAACAGGAAACAGTATTGTATGATATATTTATAAATACTATAAAGAAAATATTGTGTTTCATGCATTCAGAAATGGTTGTTAAAATTCTCCCAACTGGTTCGACCTTTGCAGATACCCTATGTTTGAGCCTTATCAGCATAGAACATTTTTAATGTGGATCTCTAATTCTAAATTCTATTCCATTGGAAGCAATTGGCAAATCATAATACTGATTTTCTCTAGTAATTCATGTTTACTTTGAAAATTAATTGTGGCAGTAAAGAAAAACTTTAAAGACTTTGGAAACAGTGTCTTCATTTCCTATTGCTTTTGATGGAATGAATGTGTTTTTAAAGTGCATATTGATCACTATAATTCTAAAACAAATTTTTAAGTAAACCAGCAAATTGCTGGAAGAAGGCATTTTATCTAAAATTATTTTAACGTGGTTTAGCAGTTACTTCAAATTTAAGGAGTTGCTTTTACAGTTATAAACAATGACATATGCCCTCTCTCTAAAATCTTGAAATAGAAGCAATTTATTTTTAGCTTCTCCAGATATTAATTTTTAAATAGAGTGAACATGTTGAATTTAAAATATGAATAACCACAACCGTTTTCAGTTTGTGTTTTGCTTTGGTCGAACTTGGTGTGTGTTCATCACCCATCAGTTATTTGTGAGGGTGTTTATTCTATATGAATATCGTTTCATGTTTGTATGGGAAAATTGTAGCTAAACATTTCATTGTCCCCAGTCTGCAAAAGAAGCACAATTCTATTGCTTTGTCTTGCTTATAGTCATTAAATCATTACTTTTACATATATTGCTGTTATTTCTGCTTTCTTTAAAGATACAGTAAATGAAGTTTTATGAAACCACAAAATACATATATTTTTATTTTGACCTAAATTTGTACAGTACCATTGTAAGTGTTTCTAATTATAGATGTAAAATTAAATCTCATTTGTAATTGGGAAAATCCAATAAAAAGGATATTCATTTAGAAAATAGCTAAGACTTTAATAAAAATTTGATATGAAAAGCACAATGTGCAGAAGTTTTGGAAACCCTACTGTGGATTACAACAGGTAAAACTAAAGAGAATCCATTGCTGTCTTAAATAGTGATGTTGCTAAGAAGTCCGTGCTTTGTTGTATAATTGCTTGAAAGCCCAACTGAAAGATGTATCTGTTTATTTACTCTACAATCTTTGAAGTAAAAGTTACCCATGTTTGCCAATTTTGGTGAATTTAACTCATTTTTCTAGGCTTCTCAAGTTTTTCATGATGTTATCTAAGAAAGAAAAGTTAGTTGATGGAAGTTTCAAATGAGAGTTTTACTTTGGATGATCATGTATGTATATAAAGAATGAAAAAATATTTTTCAAAGACTAAAAACTTCAAATGCTAGTGGACCTGTCACTTGACTTGCACAAAATCAAGTTGTGAGATCAACATGGAACTAAAAGACTTAACATCTCAACCTTTTTATGATGGACTTATTTTTGAAATTGCTTATTAAAAATCAGATCTTGCATTTATGGCTCACTTAACACTGTTTTACCATACTTGAAAACATGCATTTATTTTGTTCGAAAGGATTTTTTCCGCTACTCCATTTGAAAATTTCTTAAGCGTTAAAGGATATTTCATCTAAAATGTCTTTGTCTTTTAATAAAACAGAAGAAAGATTATAATGTTTTGCATTCTCCCATAACCAGCTTTCAGTTCTGACAATTAAGATTTAAAACTTTTGCTAAGCTACCACTTTAAAAAGTTTCAATCTTATAATAACCCATATCAAAGCTGTTAACTTTGTAATTCTTAGCAGTAAAAGCAGAGTACATGAAAAGTAGGCTTTAAGTTCGGTTTTTGCTTCTGTAAAGTATTTTAGGATTCTGTATCATAAAGTTAGTGCTAACAAAATATTCCACAGAAAATGCCTAAATTGATTTTGCAGATTTTAGCTTAAATGCAAAAAGAGAATGAGGCTGGTTACTGCTGTGTAAATAGCGATCTATCTTACTTTACACATGCATACCACTTTACAAGTACTTTTTGCTTTTAAAATTGCCGGCCGTTAATTGCACTGAGGGGGAAAAAAGAAGCTGCCCCGTCAGTTGACTTAACCTACCAACCATATTGCTTTGTTTCCATATTCATAACGTGCAAATGTTAGGATTTCTGGAGGTACAATGCGACTTGCAGAGTAAGCTCGCAGGGGCTTTCCTACATCCTTTCCTCATTCTTTTCCCAATATTTGGAGTTTCAGTAGACACATGGCATAGGCCTATCAAGATCAAGTTTTATTGTGAAATCTCAATAGGAACCCATGTGAAATACTGCTTTCCACTGGCCAACAAGAAATGTAGATGTTTGGTTTTTTAAAAATAGCTTATGGTCATCTTTTCAGGGGATGGAATTTTAATTTTAGAAACAATCTGCACATGGGACCCAGTCTTAGAATCTTGGGATGATGAAAGTGGGGTTCCCCCCATTTCTTTTATATTTTAAAGGTTTGGTAAATACATCTTTTTTGTTCTCATTGCCCCTGGAATGAAAGTTGGGAATTCTGATTTAGTCTAGTGCTTCTATGAAATGGAGGCTACATCATATTCTGAAATACGGTGCTTGTTTCCCTCATGCAATCTTCCTCGCATTTTAGCCAAAGCTAAGGTCTTGATGAAATTACATTTAAGATGATCCTATTTAACAACAGTATGTATTTTAAAGACATCTGATGTGCAAAGAGCACAGAAGGCAGCTCCTGCATAAGGTTTTTGGGTTAGATAGCACCATTTCACTTGAGGATGTTTCTTCAAGTATAAAATGAATAGCACAGCAGGTGGTTATTTCTAAGATCGCTCTAAAAAAATTGACTCCTCCCAAATAAAACCTTGTATTAAACTGGGACCACAGAGTTCAGATAGGTCCTTTACAAGAAAGAGAAAGTAACACATATTAGAACTTCCTAGTAAGTCAGATTTGGGAAATACCCCCGCGAATACCTTGAGCCTGTGGATCTCCTTGCAAATCTCAAGATCGCCCAGTTTTGATTATGAAAGTCTCCGAAAATGTTTACACAGTCGAGTGTTTCCTGTTTCCGCAGTTAATTTTTTTAACGTTTTTTTCTTCTTTTGGTTCTTGAAACGGATTTCCTTTATTTGCACCAGTTTCTTTTTCTTAGTGTGCAATTTCTAGAGTTCTCACATGAAGACTTCACTGTCAACCTTTTCTTCATCAAGTCGACGACATCAAAAGTCATTTATCACTACAAACCTATTCTAGGATCCTTGTGAGTTTTCTGAAGTTCAACCTCATGTGGAAAACTCATCCCGAAATTTCATTTAACCCTCCAAATAAACAGTAAGCAGTCAATAAAATTTCCAATGAGTTAAATTACTCCCATTCTTCAGACTCTTAAAATACACCTTCCAGAGACTAATCAGAAAGCACTTTCAAAAATAGCAGGTGTCGTTCCCTCAGAGTCACCTACATTTCAATAAAAATATTACTTCTTGCTCTGATTGCTGGGTCATCATAAAATCCAAACTTCACAGAGAACATGATTTCAAGTTCGGTGCCGATTTGGTGCTCACAATTCTGTCCCCCTAAGTTAGCTAGAACTCAAACTGAGAGAAGAGACTTTGGAAGACTGCGGACCAGGGTACTCGGGAAACGCGTGGAAAATTGAGATGGAAGGAAGGAGAACGTTACCGAGATGGATAAAGATGTTACTGGAGACCGAGAAATCTGTCCAGAAACTACAGTGTTTGGTCTAAATGCCCCCAAGAGTGGAAGATACACACACAAAGCCGAAGACAGGAGCGCACTGCGCGGCTTGGAAGAAAAACCGGGGGGCGAGGGTGATTGGGGTGGAAAGAGCAACGGCTTAAAAAAGAAAGAAAGGGAAGTCTTCTTATATTCTGGTGCCGCGTGGAAAGGGCACAGGACGACCGCCTGGAGAAAATGACCTCCCTTTCCCGGCCGCGTTGTCTTCTCGGTCAGGGAGCCTTCACCAAAAGGACACGTTAAGGAGGAAACCGCCATTCTCCCTGTCCTTATTTTTTAACTAGTCGCTCTCGGAGGAGTGTAAAGAGCTACAGCTCAGACCTCGGTTACCACGGCGCCGCGGGGGCTCCGCCAGGCCCTACGCGCGAACCGAGGCGGCGGGGCGCCGGGAGGCCATTTTGCGCGTGCGCCGCTCGCCTCGCGCCGCCCTGGGTTCAGAGGATTCGGATCCCGCCAAATTTGAAAGCAAGATTCTCAGGCCCTATCGGCTTGGGAAGCGGCGAAAATAAGTCCTTTCTCCAAAGTCGTAAACTGTGGCAAGGGGCGGCGACAGCGGGGGTACGCGTGGCCTCAGAAGGTGGCCACCTTCCTGCCGAAGGCTCGTCCACTGGGCGAGACATCGGCAGGTCGGCCGGGCCGCCGAGGCTCGGCGACCGGCTCCCCTGGGCCTCGAGCTCAGCGCGGGTAGGCAACGGACCCATGTCCGGGGAGGCCGAGGCTTCGCTCGTAAAGCGCACAGACGCGCATCCTTGCTTTGCCCCTCCACCTCCTCCCGCTTCAAATCCTATGCCCTTTCTCCTTCAAAAACGAGGTGTCCTTGCAGTTTGAGTTTTTATTGGATAGACTGCAGACTATTAACAAAACATAAAGCTGCCATCTTGAAGGTTCCCGAAGGCCGCGCTTCGAAGGCGGTGACTGGAAGGGCCGATGGCTCCAATCCCCTGGGACTTAGCCGGGTGACAGTGTCAAGGAGGGGGTGGCTTCTCGGCAGGAATCTCAAGATCTGGGCAAAGGACCACACCTTGAAGACCCAAAGGCGATGCCTAAATAGGTCTCGGGGCCAGGCGACCCTGGGAGGTTTGGCACCCTCGCGCCCCTGGCCGGGCAGAGCGGCTGGCGGTCCGAGGCTGGGATGTTGCCTCCGAAAGACGCGGGGACGCAGCCGGTTTCCTACAGAGCGTGCGCCTGCCGGATCCCCAGGGTATAAACGCTTATCTGACCTGGGCCTCCCACTGGCACCCGAAAGCCGGGAGGGAAAGGAACGACTTGCGAAGGGGAGTCGGGCTAACGGCAGAGAAGTGAAAGCGGCCTAAAATGGGCGACGCCGGGCGAGTCCTCTTTATCAGTGCAGCAGACTGCAGGAGCCGCCATTTGGTGGCGGATTTTGGTATTTCAGTAGCACGTTGTGCTGAACGTCACAACTGGCTTGTATACGTGGCAGGGTCATTTTTAAACCGCGGTTTTTAAAAATTCAAAATTTCCCCTAACCTTCCCCCTCGGGGGCATTGAACCCCCTCCCCCACTCCCGCTGGACCGCTCCGCTCGCCCCTCGACCCGGGGCGGGGGACGTTTCCTAGGGGCGACGGCGGCCTCCACCCGTGCCCAAAGGCTGGAGTGAAGCGTGACGGAGCCCAGCGCACACCTAAAGGGGTGTTTTCCTCCCCGTTTTTCAGAGACGGGGGCGATTGCGAGCCCGCAGCTTTCCTCTCCCCAGTGCGGAGAATCTCCTTTTCCTGAGGTCGTGACGGGCATTGTCTTCTCGCTGGCCGGTATCCCTGCCCTGGTCTCCCGCCTCACACCTCTCGGGCGTGACAAGCCCCGGCCTAGCGGGAAGGAACCCACCCGTCGAGAGGCGGCTCCTCTGGGAATGTCGGGTTAGGATCCCGCACTCGCGCTTCCAGCTCTGCCCGGAGCCCTTCGGGGGCCGGGAAAGCTAGACAAATCCGTAGAGTGCCAGGAGGCCTGGTGTCCCACCCAGGGTTGCCGGGTCTTCGAGGGTTTCCATTAAAAGCCCCCGAAGCGTGAGGTGCCTACCGAGAGGAGAACAAAGGGCCGAGGGGGTGAACGCGAGGCGAGTCCTCGCGCGCCGCAGCCCTTTGCTCGGCCTGGCTCGGAGTCGGGGGCGCGGGCAGGACTGACTCCCGGCCTGGAAAGGAGCGGGTGGGCGCTCCCCCCCGCCACCCCCGGCGAACTGAATGAACCCATTCTTCGAGCCTGAGCTGCCATGTTGCATTCACAGAGGGCGCCAGTAATTTGACGCTTCCGAGGCAGCGACACCCCCAACCGATGAGCCCTTCAGCCCTTCGTGCCTCACAGCGGCGGTCAAAGCCCGAAGGGCCCGCAGGGCGCGGGCGGGAGCGAGAGCCTTGTGGGCTGCCGAGCCGGCGTGGCGGCGGCGCCGCGGCGGCTTCCCCTCGCCACCTTCCTTCCAGGGGCTGCGGGGCTGCGCGCTAGGCAGAGGCTCGGTTGCCAGTAGCAACCACACGACGGCGATTTGCAGCTAGGGCCGCCGCCGCAGCCGCTGGTACCGCTGCATCCTCGTACACCTCGGGGTCGAGCATTTGAAACTCTGGGGGTTGCCTTCGTTGACATCTCTCGCCCCCGCCCCGGGTCCTCATCCTTCGGTACCTTCAGCTCGGCTCAAAAGCCAGCTCCCCTGGCTTGGCCCTGCCCCCACCGCAGACAATAGGGGCGGCTTGGAGAGCACGCTGCAGCGCGCGCCTCGCTGAACAGGCACCTGAGCCCCCGAGATAGGGGCTCTTTGCTTAGTCCCAGCCCCAGGTGCCCTGGTCTCCAACTTGAGCTGAAATGCTTCGTCAATGGCCAGTCCAGTAGAAAGCTTTTCTTGACATCAGAAATAAGGATGGTGGTAAAGAAAGAAGTCGAGACAAGACGCCCACTCCCTTTCTACTAACATGGACACAAAGAAGAGCTTATGGTTGTATCTGCTCTTGGTAACAGTGGCTTTCCTCTGGGTTAGAACCACAGGAAAACGCTACAATCTTCTATTTTGTCTATCGCGAGTATTTTGCGTTTGCTGCAACATCACGTCCAGATACTTGCTCTTGTTATGCATAAGTGGATGGAGCATTTCCCCCCCTTCATTTCCTCTGATGAACCACATCAGCTCTTGGCAGTGTAGACTGAGTGGTGTGATGCATTAAAAAAATGATTGACCTTAACCCTCAGGAATCTTTCTGCCTTTCCTAATATCTGTGGTTCTAGGACACTGATTTAATTTTTTTAACAGAAACTTGTTAGTGTTTTAAACAGGTTTTTATTGAAGAAAAATCTTCAAAGTATCCAGGTATCCAGCACAGTATTTTATTTAGCTAGTAGGATAACTTGGGAAATATGTGCATTGCCAAATTTCTTCCCTCTTGACAATTGGCCCTTCTTTAAATAGCCATTAACTTAGCTGAGTGTTCTTCAAGGATTAAAATTTCATGTAAATCACAGATGTGCTGAAATTTCTAAGTTTAAAGCGACTAGAGGACAAGCACCTGTCTTATAAATCTTTGTGTGCTCCAGAGTCCTTTTAACATAACTCAACACATATTTGAATTTCTAGAGGATTCCAGAAGTTCAACAAACCTTATTTTAAAAAACAATTTACTAATAAATACTATAAAGCTTGGGTACCTTTAATGAACTCGGTGAAAAGCTAAACATTTTCCAAGCTAGTGCCATTAATCAGATATTCTCATTCATGCACATTTTTGCCTATATTTCAAATGTGGTAGATTGTACTAAAATTATCTGACAAATGTTTCCAGAATTCTAAGGACAATGATAAATTGTATATAAGAACTAGTAACTTTGCTATTTTCCCACTAAAGGGTCTGAAAATTGGTTAAATAGCCATATGTAAGATGAAATTTTAAAGTGACTTTCATACTTTCATATGGCACAAGCATGACATTAACTTTCTTCACAGTTCAACAGGAACACTTAAGAGGCTAGTATTGGATGTTGCACATCTACCAAGGCAATGCATCTTGAAATATCCTTTTTAATTTAAATCAGCTTTAAAACATACTGAAAGTAGTTAATATGTCTTAATCATATCTGATGGTAAACTTAAATCAACATGCATCCTAAAATGACTCTTAGGTATGATGTTTTAAAAGGGGTTCACTTTTAGGCTTCACAAAATGTCAAGTTCATTAAATAAGACAGTTTACTTCAAAGAAGAAAGTTAGCACTACTTGGTTCCTGGAGGCAACATAATGACCTGTAGCTTGCCCAAACACCCCACCACCACCTTAAAAATAGGAAAGCAAGGCTTTAGTGAAAAGTTCCCTTCTACGGTCTTTCAAGAAAGAAAAGCTCCAACAACTTGCTTTGGACCAAGTTAAAGAGATTATCTCCCTTTTTCATTACGACTGTGTCTTTCAATGAATTGAAGGATAAGATCAAAGTGCATTCATATTCGTGTGAATTATCGCTATTGACTTGAATAATGATGGATTTCATTGTTTTATTTAAACTGAAACCAGAAATGCTGCTTTTGAGTCTACACCCCTAAGGCTGTAGAATTTCTTCTATGAGGACTCAAAAGCCAAGCAATTAGGTCTGACAACCACGTCATTTCCATAATGTACTTCCGTACAGAGGACTATTTATTGGAATCAGTTACATTTCTATAGAATCTTACCACGCAATTTTGACTCCCTTCAAACCTTCTGGGAAAAAAAAAACAAAACCCTAAGTTTAATAAACACACTACCAAAATACTTAAGTGTAAATTGTACTGGGAAGATAAAATGATGTTTAGAAAGCATTTAGTTGTTCATGAATCAGAAAATTAATGTTATCAGTAATTAACTCAGGACAGTGTTTTTGCTTTGAAAATGATTCATTACAGTTTGTTTTCTAATGTAACTGTAGAACTTGGTCAGAGTAAGCTTGGGAAAATGTGTTTACCAGCTGTTTCTTTCTAAATATGCCTCGTGACAATTTTCTTAAAATATTTTCACTTGGGTTCTTTTCAGACTATCCCATCATTTTCTAAGGAGAAAAAGGTTATAAGATGCAAAGGACTCCACTCACTTTTACCAAATGCTCATTCTACTCAAATTATTCATCTATTAAAATTCTTATCACTTTGGAGAATACCCCTAAGGAAATTCATTACAATAAAGTAAGTTTACAACAGAATAATATAAGCATTCTTTAAAATAGACTTAAGAAAATGCATTTCATGAACTTTAATATACTCAATTCATATAGGCTCTCTAAACTGAAAAAGAAACTCTAGTGCAATGCAAGTCTATTATATTACCATGGTCTGCAATGGGTTCTGGGAATATCCTTTCCCACAAAGATAACTGATACCAGTTTCTTGGTATCACTCTTAAATTCTTGCCATACATTTAAAGCATTATGCATAAGCATCACATTTTTAAAAAAATCAATGTTTTTTTAAATCTAATTGTGCTATAAGAAGTCTCTATCTTCACTGTCCCCATTTGGTGTCCATAGTATTGCAAGGCACTCTTTAAGCCAAGAGTTTGTTAGTAAGTTTGTTTCTATTTGGGATTTGGCTGTAAACATTCTGGCATTATTTGTATACTTCTAAGTTTATTTGTAAACTTTCAAGAACTTTACTCTTGACTTATAATTAAAATGATAATCAATTGCATATTCTTTCACCAGAGGGTCTATTCACTCCTAGAATAAAAAGCATTTCTTTATAATTCATCTCCTGTCTTGCTAATGGGAAAGGTATTAGTATTTTCTTCATATAGGTAGTCATTAATCTTTTATGTTATCCATATGAAAATCTTTATTCTTCACTTAAAAAAATAAATATGGGGTAACGTTGGAGTAGGAGGCAAATTAAAATAACCCAGGTTTAGTAATATTCAGATGTCTCCTCTGGAATATCAAAAAATAAGATGACAGCAGTTGTGTTTTATGGCTTACTCGGGCTAACGAGAATGCAAATTGTAGTGCAGGTATCTCCTCTTAAAGAATGAGATGCTGTGCCACCGCGTTTTACAACCTAGTCTACGTTTTAGCGGAGCCTTGATAATCTCTATGGGGGAAACCGACATGCAGAGTGGATAAACAGCCTATGCCGTTTTTTGTAAAAGCAGAAACCTTGAAATTTTTCTCTCATTACTTTTGCAGTATTTTCGAGAGGTCAGAGCATACAGTCAGTTATTCTTCAGAGTAATCAATGAGCAAGAAGTTTTGGTGTAGGATTTGATATAACAACATGACGTCAAAAATTTAAAAAAAAAAAAATTGAGGCTCGCACATGCGCAGTGAGGTATGGCTTTTTTTTTTTTTTTTTCAAATAAGCTTTTGGCTCTTCAACCCGCCTCTGGGATCTGGCCTGCGCCACCGGGTCTAGGGAGCTGGCTGAAGTAAGGTGGTGCAGATTTCCCACACCCCACCCCTGGCAAAAAGAGTCGGAACCTCCTCGCTCCCCCCACCAACGAGGGCGAAGCGGGGGGGGCTCTCTTTAGAACTCCTGGTAGGAGAAAGTCAGGGAGAAGCAGGGCCGACTGGAGCGGCCGCGGCGAGTTTCTCCGGCTGCGCCAGCGCTGCGGGGCCTCGGCCCCGGGGTTCGGGTCTCCGCCCGCTCCGGGCTGGCCCCTGAGAGTTGGCCACACCATTCCTGGGCCCACGGGTCAGCCGCGCCGCCGGGAGGTCGGCCGGGCCCTCTCCGTGAGAGCCCGCGTGGCGGTGCGGTTTTTGCTGGAAGCCTGGCCCGGGGAAGCAAAACGAAAGGATAGAGGCCTTCTTTTTCCTGCAACCCGCCCCCGAGCAGACGCCGGCTCTGCGGGACCCGCGGCCGCTTCCCTCAAGATACCCAGGCCCGCGGCCCGCGGAGCTGTGAGGATGCACGCAGAGTGGGACCGCCCCCCCCCATCTCGCTCGCACCCTTGGGCATCGCAGCGGCAGAGCGCATAGCCGGTCCCGGGAGGCCCCGCGGGAGGGAAGCAGCCGGGCCGAGCCTGCGCCGCGCTTCCGCACTCGCGCCCTCGGGCGGGGCGCCCCCGCCTCTTCCTCCTGCTTGCACCCCCGACCCTGATTTCCCTGCGCCCCCTTTTCTGCCTAGCTCAGCGATTGACGGCGGGGCACTCGAGGGCTTCTGATCCAAACCACAGCCTACCTCAGCCCCAACCGATTCCCGGCGCCCCCTCCCTCGTTAGAAACTGAGCAGAGGTGCTCTTTGGAGTTAGAGAAATTTTAGACTAAAGGAAAAGCTGAGAACGTCCCGGAGTACTGCATTCTTCTCTTCCCCTGGGGCCCCAACACCCCCATCAACACTGAACACAGTTGCCTTTCGGGGCCAGCGCCGTCGAGTGGGGAACCCCGCGTCCACACCGCGCGGAGACCCGCCTGTGTCCAGTTTTGCGTTGCGGGCCAAGAACCTTCAGCTCCTGACTGTCGGAGCCGCGGCGTAGCTGTGGCTGGACCCGCACCCGAGGGGTGCAGGGGCCGAGTCCTCCCAGGTCTTGGACCGGATGCAGGCGGGGTGGGCTCCAGGGTTCGTTTCCTATGTGACACTTTCCATTTTTGTCTCCTGTATCCTGCACTAATAAAAAGGTGGGGATAGGACAGTATCTGCCTTCCCTGAGACAAGTCCAGCAACACCAAGATTTTAAAGAGGTGGGGGGAATGGGTAGTGTTGAGAGGGAGAGGCTGACAGACATCTATGTCAGGGCGCTTGGAGTTTTCTATCTGGTGATGCGGGGTTTGGGTACAATTTTTAAGGAAAACTCACTTCCTTAAAAAGATATTCACATCACACACGCGCGCGCGCGCGCACACACACACACACACACATCAAGCAGCAATAATTTGGTTTTTTATGCATGTCCCAGTGCCTATTTCAGACTTCTACGTTAAAAGCATCCATTTTTAGTATCAATCACTTTGTGCTATACGGTGCTTTTGGAAGCGAAATTATTCGTGTATGGAATCCTCCTAATCATGGTTTACTTTGAGAGTGGAAAAGATGAGTTCAATCTCTGCATCCATTGAATTACTGGAAAAGAAAGACATGTACAGGTGTATCCTTAGAACTTTGGGCCAATTCAATCACTGTCATCTTAACATTTTACTGACCTTAACACTAAAACGTAAACACTTTAAAGTTTAAAATGTAAAGAATTGACTTTAAAAGGCTTGAAAAGCAAAGAATAGGACATAAGACAAATACAACCCAAGCATAGAAATGTTAATCTTCCTCTCCTGGATAGGAGTGTCCGAGTCTCTTCTGCAGCTGACAAACCTGGTGGGACAAATGGATGGTCTGCTGAGACCTAAATGCAAAATCCTGATGCTTCTCCCCAAAAGAGTGCCAAAGCAACATTTAAGAGTCATATGTTTGCTTTCATCATTATAGATAATATTTTGAGTCCACTAATTTGGTTATGGAGTGTGTAGTGTTTTTTTTTTAATTCAAGCATGCAAATATGGAGTTGTTTCAATAATTTTAGATTTGTTTTTGGCAAAGTGATTATTGTATTCTATAACTTAAATAATAATTACATGCAATTGCCAAATGAATGCCTATTTAAATGCTAATACTATGTTTTAATTCTTTGGGGGAGGAAGGAAGATTTCATATCTAGATAAAACCCAGCTAATTTCTCTCAAAAACAAGAAGCCTTTTATTATTTAAGTGATGTAGATATTCTCATTTTCTTCACCTTGGTTACCCTAAGTCCCTTGTCTTTGCTTCCAAAGCACTTATATGGCTTAGAGCAATGATAGCTCTTAAAACACGGGCAGGCTGCAGTATATACTTGTTGAATGAATTAGTACTTTGTTTACATGTCTTTCTCCCACTAGATTTCATGTGCTAGAAGACAGGCACATTCTGTTATTAGCAAAGTGTCTGGCATACTTTGATACTTAATATGTGTTTGGCTTGATAGAGGAATATATATACACTTGATTCACCTCAACAATTTTTAAAATGTGGATGTTAATATCTAATCAGCGCATATAAAGCCTTAACTTTTAAAATTCAGCTAGGAGCTGAAGAAAAAAATACATGTGTGGTAAAATTAGCAAAATTTCTTTTAGGCATATGTAAAATATATTCCCATGATAATGAGATTTTTCTGAATTCCCAAACCAGATTTTTAGAGAAGTAGAACAGGATATTTAAACTGGCTTTATAATGGTGTCTTTTAAAAGTCTAATTTTCATAAGTAAAAAAATCAAATGCAAAAGTGATTTTGAAGTTACACATGATTACCTTTTTACAAAAGGAGCCAAAGCCTTCCAAACAAATCTTTCATAGAAACACGTTTGCAATTTGTTCAGATAATATGTTTCATCCTCAATCAAATGTATAGTTTAATAGGTCAAGTACATTGTATATCTGTATTTAAAGTTAGCTGGTACTTTAAGAACAGTAATCTTAAATAGCACTTTAAAAAAAACCCTGAAATATCCCTTTGAACAGTTTTCTTTCTCACTACTTAACTGTTACAGTTGTGTATGTGATCATGGGGCATTCAATTAGCTTTGTAAAACAGAATGGTATTTTATTTTGAAGTTAGTAAGTTGAAAAGTGGGTCAGAAAATATAGATTGGCTTTCTTGTCAGTAAAAGTAATCTGCCATATTTTATATTTGAATTGCTGATAAGATAATTCACTTATATGTATATTATAATCATTCTGTTGCATTTCTCTATTTGATTTTAAAGACTTTTTCCCCCAAAAAAGCTAGAATAAAGAGCAAAGATCTAGTTTCTTTAATGTGTCCAATTTCAGATATAAAGTAGGACTCCTATATTATGTTTTATAAGGAACAAATACAATTTAACCCTCAGACCTTGTTAATGATACATATTCAGAGTCTATAGTTTAAAATAGTTTCTATGCCATTTGCACTTAAGTTTTTAAACTTTGTAGCATTCCATAAGTAGACTTGTATAAGTAGTATGTTTATAGGTTTAGACATCTTTTTCACTATCAAGCTCCTATCTCAACACTTTTAAAGTAGAAAATCATAGTAAAGCAATTACTAAAAATGACAGCTGTGGTAGCTTAGGAGTTTGAATTGTTTAAGGACTGAAACCAAATATGGAACCTCTTAGTTTTAAGGGGATTTTTTTTTCATAATGCAACAAGGAACTGAAAACAAAATTACAATGAAGGTTTTATTTGCCACTTTAATTATTTGCCCAATCTGTTTTCCCCGGCGTCTCTAAATGGGAACATAAAAAACTTCAATTTTAAAAGACCTGTTTCCTTAGAGAAATGTGGAGATCATTGTGAAACTTATGACTTTGGAGTTAGGTAAAGGAATTGTGAGTATTACTGGCTTCTGAACTGCGGAGCAAAAGACATGCACCTGTTCCGGGGGTAACAGGGAACCTGACTGAACACACTTACTCCTCTCTTTTATTGCTGGTCCATTCCCCAACTATCTGGGGCTCCACAAAATATCAGGACTTCATCAGAGGGCTCAAGTCAGAGGGAGAGCTAAAAGATTATTATATAGGACTCACCCCAAATATGAGAACCAGCTAAGTTTGCATACTCCCTTCTATTGAAGAGCTATCAAGAGGTTTCTTTCCTGTCTTGGCACTACTCAGCAGCGGCTGTGGCTATCTATTCACTTGACACCTGGTGAAATTGTAGTTTCTGATGGAGAAACATTCAAAGTTGACACCTGTCATTGAAACATTTCGTATACAGTTTTCAGGCAAGCTAGAAACCAGTGATAGACTAAGTACTTAATTTCTGTTAAAAGACTCTGGGTAAAAATTTAAACTTATACAAGCTAGGGAAGTCTGGTTAAGATAATGTGAATCAAAACTTTCCAGGTAAAGATTCTCTCTCCCTTCCTTTTGGAAATGTCATTTAGCAACAAAATGAAGCTTAAGTTTAAAGGACAAAGACAACTGTTTAAAAATCACAAAAGTGAGGAAACAGCAAAGTTGGTAGTTAGGTAGGAGAAAGTCACGGAAGACAGGACATTTATCATATTGTTCCCCGTCTACTTTTCTCATTGAATCTCTAGGAGTGTTTATTAAATACTTTTAAAGCAGTATGCTTAAGTTATGAACATCGTTGTCTTGACCCTCCAGGAATCCTGAAACCAGAAATGTCAGGCCCATGAAAGCTGGATTAAAGGGGAAAACCATTCGGCGTTAAGGTTGCATTGATAACGTATGTATCAGATTACACAATGTCATATGTGAGATGTCTCTTGACCGTCTAAGCCAAAGACGACGCCACTGACGTAGTTTACTAGCCTCGCCGCGCTTTAACTGGCTCCCCCTCGTCGGGACCGAGTCCGCGGCGGAGTCAGGAAACTTCGCGGGTGCGGTGCGGATTGCAAAGAACCCTAGACTCCTGGGCGGACGCCCTGTACGCGCGGCAGGATCGTGACATCGACGGCGCACGATTCCCGCGGCGGCTTGGCGAGTGTGGCACGTCTCGGGAGCCCCTGCAGGCGGAGCTCCCCCGGGGCTGGCTGCCTTCGCCCCGCGCCCGGTGCCGCGGCCGTGACGTCACGCCCGGGACTGGCCGTTGCCGCGAGACGGTCGCGTTCCGGTTCCGGTCGGTTGCCCGGGAGACGCGGGTACACACAGAGAAACGGCTCCCGTCGGTGGCCGAGTCGTCGCCGCGGTCGCCCCCTCGGCGTTCTCGCAGGCCGGGAGCAGCCGGGCCGCGTAGGCGCCGAGCTGGTCGCGGGCCGAGAGCTGCCGGTGCCATGAGTCAGAGGCAGGTGTTGCAAGGTAAGGCCCGGGGCCGGCGGCGCCCCGACGGGCTGGCGACGGGAGCCGCGGGGGCACCGGGGCTGCCTGCTCCACCGTGTTTCTCCTCCGCAGTGTTCGAGCAGTACCAGAAAGCCCGGACCCAGTTCGTGCAGATGGTGGCGGAGCTGGCGACCAGACCCCAAAACATCGAGACGCTGCAGAACGCGGGTGAGCCCGCACAGACCCCGCGTCGCTCAGCGCCCCTCGCCCCGCTTGGCGGGTCGCTCCGCACCCCCGGCCCTGTGTCACTTGGGGCCCCTGCCTCGTCTTGCACCTCGAGTTTCTAGTCACCCCGGTGCTCAGCCCTCTGTCGCCCCTTACCTCCTTCCCCCTCACCCCGTGATCCCTGGCCCCTCGTCGGCCAGGGTCCCTGGCCTTGCCTAGTCCCGCGTCCCCGGTCCCCTGCCTCAGCCTCGGCCTTACCCCGGCTCCCTGTCTCCCCGCTCCCCTGCCAGCTGAGCTTTTGGAGAAGGGCAGGGTGGAGACAGGACGGCGTCCCTAAATTCTTCCAGTCCACCGCGGAGACAGTAGAAGCATTCGTTCTCTTTAGCTGGTCTTTTTGGGTGTGAGGCCAAGAGCGTGAAGCTTCCAGATTGGTGTGAGAGGGGCCCTACGTCCCTATTTCCATCTTTATCGCAACCAGGCCAAGTGTTTAAGTTGAAAGTCAAGGCCAGAAGAATTGCCTGGAAGTCATTTTACGTGAATGGGAATCTACCTTAATCAGACCCATTTTATCCGGGTGCCGTTGCTTGTCACCCTGCCTTTGATCACCTTCGACTTCCTCACACCAAAGGAATTCCAGAGCGGTTGACACATTATTTCTTGCCTTGCATTAGTGAAAGGGCAAAGATTTGCTTGAATAATTTCTAAGACATTCAAAGTAGGTAAAGTGCTAGCTTTGAGAAGTCCTTACGGCGCTGTCATTCCACCCCCTCCTCAGTCCGAAATCATGCATACTCTAGAAAGAGGAAGAGAGAGTGTGTGATTTGCTTATCCATTAACATAAACAGATGGAGAAGATAATGGTGGATTAAGGATGATTCCACTGCCATCTGAACTCAAAGTAACGTAGCATTTTATCACTACTGTGTCATAAGAAATGTTCAATTTATAGTTTGTAATCTTTAAAACTCATTCAAATTAACACAGAATTAAAAGAAATTTAAGGACATATTGACAGGGCAAGAATGTTTAGAAATAATGTTTACTCTGGTTTCTTTGAGGAGAATTACTATTGCATCTAAATGACAATTTTTTTCTGTCACTGAGAGAGATTTTGGTGTTTATTCCTTGTATATTTCTTTGGAGGGGGTGTATTTATAGAAAGTGTATTTGATAATCATGTTTTAAAACTTTTTATTTTGAGATAATTGTAGATTTACATGAGTTGTAAGAAATAATACAGAGATCCCCTGTACCTCAAAACTGTGGCATGATATCACAACCAGGATATTGAAACTGATAAAAATCCATCCATTTTATTCATGATTTCCCAGTTTTGCTTGTACTTACTCGTGTGTGTGTGTGTGTTTAGTTCTATACAGTTTTATCCTGTGTGTATCCATCATCACTATAGTCAAGATACACAACACTTTCATTACTGCAGGGATCACTTTTATTGTCCTTTTATAACTACACCTACCTTCCTCTTGTCCCTAGCCCTGGACAACAACTAATATATTCTCCTTTTGGAAATCTCAAGTTGATCATCTTTTGTTCTGTAGTTGTTTCATATGGATTAATTTTCTTTCTTCTGCATGTGTGTGTGTGCTTATGTGCATGGATGTATACTCCCCAAAGTACCCAGAACAGTGTTGGACGCAGTGTTTCATATATACTGACAAATATAAATTTATTAGAGCATAGTACATTTTTAAAATGCACTTAATTTTTAGTTCTTCCCTACGCTCAGTCCTACTTGTCAATGGCTTTTGTGAATGGACACTTACTATTTACAAATATCTAATTTCTGAACTATAGGTAAACAGCTAAACAAACATTTTTTTAAAAGGGAAAATGAAATTATTTAAAAAATTTGATACTGTAATATGGGGATATTAGTAACAAGATACAGAATATCACATTTTAATATAGTAGTGGCAGTTTATCTCTTCCTATAAGTGTACAATATAGAATGTACTATGGAATTTAATCAATCCAAACCATTAGGCTAAGTGATCACCAAAATATAAGGGACCTACATATGACATCTTAAATAGCTACCTATTTCCACTTATGGTCTGGCTTATGAAGGAATGGAACACAAAAGGAATATAACAATGTTTGGAAGTTGTCTGCACTTGACCAATGTTGATGGAATGCTAAATTTTTCTTTTCTTGAGGAACTTATTTTAACATAATTCATGTTATCTAGATTCAATTTAAGCACTCCTTTAATAATTTTAAATAGATACAGTTAATGAATATTCCAGTATATTTATTCTTTTAATTAAAATAATCTGTAAGCTTTGTTATGAAACCTTAATAGCCTATAAACTACTGAAATGGTTTGTTCTTTAAAAAAAAACAACATGGATTTAAAAATACTTTTGAATGAGCCACAATACGTATGCATCACTTATGTATTATGATCAAGTTTTTTTTTCAGCCAGGTGACTTCATTTTGATAGCATAAAATACCACTGCATTTTATTCCTGACTTTGACATACTCTCTGCATACCTGGGAAGGTTTTGTTTTGTTTTCTCACTTTTCTCCCCTAATGAACTGCTTAAATAAATATGTATCATGGATCCAAGATAAGGTAAAAACATTTTCTATATATGCATCATGATAAATCAGTAATTCACTTGTTAAGAATTTTTTAAGTCATTCACTGTGAAAGGAACCTTAAAGGTGAAAATTATCAATGGAGTTTTATTTCATTTTATATCTCTGATCTTTTTCATTGTATTTTTGATGTGCTAATAAGAATATTTGCTTTGTTACATATGCCCAAAGTAATTACTAAAGCAAACAAAGTGTTGCAAGATATCTTCTTCACAGAGTATTTGGACAAAAATAAGTTTGATTTCTAGCCAAAACTGTTACTAGAAAGAACGGTGTACAATGTGTCTATAACCTAGAGTTGTTTTTTTCTTACTGAGATTTTATTCCTTCTAAATCAAATACATACAGGAAAACATTAAAAAGTTTGATGTTTGTTATAAAATCTCTTTATGCACCTTCCAGCCCTGTACGTTTGAACCATTACATCTTGCAGCTATTTAAAAATGAATTTTGATACTTCCCCTCTTTGAATAATCAGTAACACATGTGACACATTGTAAATAGTAGAGATAATACATTATTACTTCTACCAGTTGTAGAATTTCAGCAAATGGTGGTGATTTTTTAGTTATAAAATGTAAGTAATATGTTTTGTGGCATATTGGACTATCAGGCTCTCTTACTTGGGTTGTTTAGAAAGTCTTTTATACTAAGCTAATATAAAAACTTATTTTTAAATTGCTCAGTTTCATAAAATGAACTTTCTGAAACAGCTATTTATGTGAGAAAAATTGGGATAAAGTTTAAATTAATACTTTGTAATATTTAACATATAACCTATAGCAGAACAATAAACATGGCTAATCACTAGTTATACACATTTTCAGAAGAGTAGGAATAGAGAAAATTGCTAACACTTTAAATATGCATCTCTGTGAAGCTAATTTGCAAATTTAGGCAATTTAATGAGTTTACATTTCAAGAAAATAATAATGATCTTAAGTTACACATATTTGGGGCAGGGTGAAAGTGTTCAGATTAATGATTTAGCACCTCAGTTTGCTGAGAAGGAAAAGTCTGTGGTAAGCATTTATGTTTAAAACATAGCCTGGTAGGTACAAGTACCATGATTTTCTTACAAAACCCACTGTTCCAAAGGATATTGAAACTGAAAAGATAATTAGTAGAGCAACTTCAAAAAAACTTAACCAATCATGCTATTTAAATTTCATGAATATAAAAGGAGTCTTGGACTTTTGAATGCCTGATAATTAAAGCACTGATCTTTTCTTAAAAGATAGGGATAGTGGTTTTTGTGGTTTGCTTGTTTTACATATGCTTAAGTGGAAAACATTTGAGGGAACTATAAAAATTCTGAACTTGTATGCACCTAATAATATGTCCTAAAAACAAGATCATTCAAAATTTTATTCTGTGTTCCAAACCCTTGTTCCTACATGGACATTTATCTGTTTTGTTACCTAAGCATTGGTACATAAGTAGAAAATAATATGGCCAGGGCTAGGATGTCCTTGTTTTCTTAGGAAAAACTGGATGATTAAAAAAGAAAAATCTAAGCTATGGATGACCCTGTAAGAGTGGGGCTTAGAAATGGCAAGTTTGTGTGGGTTATTTTTTTTTTTTAAGATTTTATTTATTTATTTGATAGAAAGAGACACAGCAAGAGAAGGAACACAAGCAAGGGGAGTGAGAGGGGGAGAAAATGTGACAATTTAATGTTTTTGAAAAGTTATTTAAGTATTTCATAACTCCTCTTCACATTTCAATGTTTTCTCATGGCTTTTGCTCCTCTGACTAGAACCTTTTCTTGTACTTCTTTGTCTAATTAATTTCTACTCATTCTTTATGGCTCTGTTTAGATGTTGATTCCTCAGGGAAACCTTCCTTGAACCCTGTCAGTAAGTTAAGTCTCTTGATTTATGCTTTCCTTGCTCCTGATATTTCTCTTTCATGATACTCATTACAATTGCAATGATTTAGTTTCTGTTTTCTCCACAAACTGTAAATTCCATGCCTAGCATAATGCTTAGTATAGAGCAGATGTTCAACGTATTTAAATAGAATGAAAGGAGTAATTATTATTATTATTTTTAAGATTTAATTTTTAAAAGTAATCTCTGTCCCCAACATGGGGCTCAAACTCACAACCCTGAGATCAAAAGTCGCATGCTCAACTGAATGAGCCAGCCAGGTGCCCCAGGAGTAATTGTTTTTCTAAGTGTTTTCACATCATCTCTTAAAAAATTAGGTTATTATAACAGCTCAGATAGGTAGAATAGGTATCTTCTTAATTAAGCCCCAAAAAGGTTGGATAAATGCCCTCATCACAGAGTTAGTCCCGGACAAACTGGGACTAGAAGATGTTTAATTGCTGCCTGACATTGCACTCTTTCTGTGTTACCTTGTAGGTATTAGTAAGCTATTTCTAGATGGTTCTAGGAGTTCCTAATAAACCTTAATGTTAACTATTAAAACAAGTCATCTGTTTAGGCCTTTGGGTACCAAAGGCTATCCAGTAATTGTGTGTAATTAGCTTTTGAGATCTCCTTGAGGACCGTTATGGGAGCTTGAGTGGAGGCCAGATGCAGAGAACTAACTTTAATTGATAAGTATCTAGAGGTTTGAGGGAGTGGGAGTTGTATTTAGGGCTTACACTGGACTTAGAACTCTAGAGGACCTTCAGCTTCCTCTGACTTCTAAGGAAAGCCTTATCAAGCCAGGAACTCTTTAAAAGCACCCCGGGAAAAGTGTGTAATCCACTGGAAGTTGCAAACCGAGATAATACTTCAGAGAGTTGTTGGACTGAGTCCCTGCTGGGATCAGGGAGAGTGCAACGGAGATTTCGGAGACTTCGTCAGAGCCCAAGGTGGTCAGCTACCCTGTGACTGTCCGCTCTCTTTTTGAGAACATGGGGGGTAGAGCACAATGAAGAGGCAGGCACTTGATATTTGTTGGTTGATTATATTTAATACTTCCCTTTGTTTTTTACTTAATCATGCTTTGTGTGAAGGATTTTTACTCCACGTTCATTGGGGTCAGAACTTTGGGATTTCTACTGAGTAGATGTACTGGCCCTAGGGGAAATCCAGCGCCACCCTTGAGAAAAAAAATTTGGTCTTGCCTTGTAGTGGGTGGGATGGCCCCTCTGAACATGTCAGACTTTCCTAATTTCAAAGTGACATATTGGTTTTGCCATATGCCCCATGCTTTCTGTCATAGGGTGGCTCAATTTTAAATTTATTTTTTATTCAAGTTCTATTATAAATCCAGGTGAAAACAAGTGATATTTGTGCTGTATGTATGTGTGCATGTGTCTTCAGAGGAAATGATTTCTATCCACTTTTTCTGTATATTCTATTTCTGTGTCATTAGAATCACTATTAAGTTATATACATAGACTAGCTTACATTAGTTTTCCATTGAAATATCTCTGTAGAATTAGTCTAATAATATGCCTTTTTTTGAGGGCTTATTAAAAAATAAATTTCCCCATAGTTTCTTTAAATCTATCATTGAAGACATTGTCCATTTTGATGTTAAATATTTTTTATGTAAAGATACACTCTTTTATTCAACCAATTTTTATTATTATGTGTCAAGCTAGGCCTACATATGAAATTTCAGGAAAAAAATTTGTTCCTACTTTATTTCACAAAGTGGTTCCCTTTTTACTTTTGCTTCCAGGACACTCAGTGATATGTTTAGAGTTCAGAGTTGCAGCAGCTATTCTTAACCTATATTTTTATAAAATTATCAGTTCTCATCTCTCTACTACATGGCTCTTTTTTTTTTTTTAAGATTTTATTTATTTATTTGACAGAGAGAGAGAGATAGCAGATAGCGAGAGCAGGAACACAAGCAGGGGGAGTGGGAGAGGGAGAAGCAGGCTCCCCTGTGAGCAGGGAGCCTGATGCGGGGCTCAATCCCAGGACCCTGGGATCATGACCTGACCCAAGCCAAAGGCAGACACTTAACAGACTGAGCCACCCAGGCGCTCCTACTACATGGTTATCTTTGTATATATATCTTTTAGAGAAAACTTTCTCAAAAATTTTAGAGTAAGTAGAGTATGAATAAAATAAAACATTTTATTTGAAGAAAGAATTTGAACTGATTACCTTCCAAAAGTGACCTCTTCAAATATTACCCATGAAACCTCTTGGAGCAGACAATCCTTTTATAATTGTCCTATTTATTCTCTACTTACCCCATTCATGAACATTCCAATTTTCTGCAGGAAGGTGAGTATTATAGGTACAAACCGTAAAAGAGAAAACACATTGACAAAAGAAGATGGGACTAATTCAGTATTTGCAGCTCTCAAGAAAACTTCCAAATTAAGATACAATTATATCTGTTTGGGGTGCTGTGGGGCAAAGGGTCAGTTTAAATGACTCATATACCTAAAAAAAGAACTATGAACATATCCATTTTGTTATTTTTTATTTTTAAAAAGTTTCTAAAAATCACTTTATTGAGATATAACTCACATACCATATCTTTCACTCATTTAAGTGTAAAATTCAGTGGTTTTTGGTACATTGAAAATTTTTTGATTTAAGTAATTTCTACACCCACCATATGGGGCTTGAACTCATGACCCTGAGATTAAGAGTCGCAGGCTCTTTTGATTGAGCCAGCCAGGCACCCCAATACATTGTTAATTTCATAAAATTGTGGTAAAATATAACAAAATTTGCCATTTTAGCCATTTGTAAGTGTGTAATTCAGTGGTATTAATGACATTCCTAATGTTATGCAACCATCACCACTATTTCTTTTTTTTTTTTTTAAAGATTTTATTTATTTATTTGAGAGAGAGAGAATGAGAGAGAACACATGCGAGGGGGGAGGGTCAGAGGGAGAAGCAGACTCCCTGCCGAGCAGGGAGCCCGATGCGGGACTCGATCCAGGGACTCCAGGATCATGACCTGAGCCGAAGGCAGTGGCTTAACCAACTGAGCCACCCAGGCGCTCCACCATCACCACTATTTCCAAAACTTTTTAAAAGTCACCCCAGGGCGCCTGGGTGGCTCAGTCGTTAAGCGTTTGCCTTCGGCTCGGGTCATGATCCTAGGGTCCTGGGATCGAGTCCCACGTCGGGCTCCCTGCTCAGCGGGAAGCCTGCCTCTCCCACTCCCCCTGCTTGTGTTCCCTCTCTCGCTGTGTCTCTCTGTCAAATAAATAAATAAAATCTTTAAAAAAAAAAAAAAATAAAAGTCACCCCAAACAGAAGCTCATTTTGTTTTTTTTTAACTAAAATTTGCCTAAAAAGAGAAAATTGCACATTAAATTTCACAGTTTGTTCATTCATCATTCAAAATTTATTGAGTGTCCAAGGGCCAGATGCATGCTTAGATGCTGATCATGCAAAAATAGAAGGCGTAGACGATGCCCTTAAGGAGCTTATTTGCTAAAGGAGAGATATATGAATATTGTTTGAAATGTGTCCATTACATAGACATATGGAGCACACATGAAGGGTACCTAACTCAAGCTTTGGAGAGGTACTTTCATGGGAGACTTCTAGAAGGAGGTATTATCTGGCTGAATTTCTTAGGAGTTAGCCAAATGAAGAAGGGGGAGAGGAAAACTGTAATAATGTGAATATTATGTGCAAAGGCACAGAAGCAAGAGGAAAGGTAGTGCTTGATAGAAAAGGCGAATGTTTAGATATGGCAGGAGCCTCTTGAGGTAATAGGGCTACAGAGAGGCAAGGCAGTGGCTGGAGAGGAAAACAGGCCTACCTCTGAAGGACCTCATCTGAAGTTTGGATTTATCCTGGAATTGATGGAAAGCCACTGAAAAACTTTCATCAGAGAAATGAAGGGATCCATTTTGTGTTTTTGAGAGATGATTTTCACAGCAGTGTGGAGAATTGATTGGAGGGAACTAAAACAGGATCAGGAAGACCATGTGCCCATTTTTGTTATAGCTGTCATGCTGCATAACAGATCTGTAGGATTTGTGACTTAGTAGAAGGGGAGGGGCAGGTGAGGAGAGAGGGGAGTTCAGGGTGACTCACAGTCTTCTGGTTGCCAGCAGAGGAAAATGGTGACTTCATTCACTAATAGTGTTGAAGTTGAAGCGTCTGGGATATCTATGTGCCAGTGACTAAAGTGAACAGTTTGGATACGTAGGGCTCTGGAGCTCACGACAGTGATATTGGCTTGGAAAGAGAGGTTTGGATGTGTGGAATTAACATGTTCATTTGAAAACTGTATTAAAGGCCCATCTTATATTTCTTCATGTAATTATAAACATGTAAGTTCCAATCATTTTATCTAAAATATCATGTAAATTGAACTTGCCATAACTTTTGTGACCTGTGTACTTAATTCAAATCTCACATATAGACGGTGGTGGCTATGACCTAAGCCAAGAGTCAGACAGTTGCACTGAAAGAATGAATGAAATTTCAGTTTAATGCAGTAATCATGGAAGAGAGCTACAGTAATGTTAATGGTAGAATTAAGTGAATTCAACAGATTATACCCTTTATTATGCATTTGAAACCTGGCACATATAGGCTAGTTTTCATTGGCAAATGGGCTATGATTGATATTGGGGAGGGAGAAACAGGAGAGCATAGATGCTAGAGTTATAAAATTCTTTCTACCTCATAGGATTGTAATGAGGATTGATGGGTTAATATTTGTAAATTTCTTAAGGGAGTCCCTGGCACATGATAAATGCTATGTAAGTGTATGTTAGATCAGCCAAGAAATACCTACAGTGGGAGGCGCCTGGGTGTCTCAGTCGGTTAAGCGTCTGCCTTCGGCTCAGGTCATGATCCCAGAGTCCTGGGATCAAGCCCTGCATCAGGCTCCCTTCCACTTCACATTTCAGGCCAGTATGAATTTATCATGGCTTCTTCAACAGGCTGCAACAATCATGCATCTTTTGTCTAAGCCAGAAACTTGGAAGTATCACTAATTCCTCCCTCTTCTTCACAATAATCAGTTTGTCTTGTAAATATCTAGACCTTTCACTTTTCTCTTTCCCTTTGCCATTAGTATTCTCCAGGCTATCTTCACATCTGGCCTATATTCATACAGTAGCTTCCTAAGTGGTCTTCCTGCCTCCCATGTTGTCTCTTTTCATCCTTTCTCCCCAGTGTAATCAGTGATCCTTCTTTACAAAGTACAGAAACACTGATGTTAATGTTCAGATTAAATTCAAAATACTTAAGATAATTTATTGGGCTCTTCAGTACTTTTGTCTCTGTTAATCTCTTAGCCTTCTTTCCCAACTCTTTGCTCCCCTCTTGTACTATGGTCATACTGCATTCTCAGTTTTGTCAACATATCAAACTCTTGGTTCTGAGCTTCATTTATACAGTTCCTCCTGGTTGGAAAACTGTCCAGTCCTTCCCTTCTCCATTCCCTCCAATTATTCAGACGATCTGTGATCTGCCTGAAAGCCTTCAAATCTCCACTTAGATGTCCCTTTCCTGGGGTTGTCTTCCTTGTGTCCCTCAAGGCCTAGGTTGGATGCTCCACTGTATATTTGCAAAGCACCCTCTGCTTCTCTTTTAGTTGCATATATCATAATGTGTTGCATTTGTTTATTTCTCTTGACCCCTTTATAAGTTCCTTGATGTCAAGGATGATTGGGTTTTCAATACCTTGTATATTCTTAATAGATATTTCTTGAATGGTGAATAATTATTCATTCCATAGTAATTCTAAAATATATGGTAGAAAAGGAGGAAAGGGGGAATTATAGAGTGTTTGTTAGGGGACGATGAAAAGTTCTGGAAATGATAGTGGTGATGGTTGCACAATTGTACTTAATGCATACCTAATTGTACATTTAAAAATGGTTAAAATGTTCAATTTTCTTATGTATATTTTACCACAATAAAAAAATAAAATTTTTAAAGATTAAAAAACAAAGAAGGTGAGAAGTAACCAGGGTAAACAGAAATCTTTACTAGGACTTATGTGGACCCAAAGACCCAGTTTGCAGGTACTTGTTTTTAAAGAAACGAAGTTGAGATGTTAACTATCTTAATAAAGCACAGCAGATTGAGGTAATATGTATATAAACTATATACATGTAATACGAGAAGGGGATTTTTTGGGTCTTGGAAATGTTTGATATTTCCTTCCTGATTTATATCTGTAATTGGTGTGTACAATCAAAGTAATTAGGCCTATGTTGTGTTAAAAGAAATTAAAGAGTTGTGATTATTTTGAGGCTATTTTATAATCTCCACTAGATTATTAGTTTCTTGAGGGAAGGAACTACCTTTGCTCAGGTATGTAATCCTATTGCTTGCCAGTTGATAAACTCTGATCTATTTTTTGAATGAATGCCTGGAGGCAGGATCAGCAAAGTTGTTTTTGTTGTTGTTTTTTTCATAACTGGATTGAAATGTAGATATTACAAACAATGTCTCCAGTATGGCACTGGAACAAGAAAAACAGAAAAGAAACTCAGAGCTATAAAGTTGGGAGGGGAGAGATTGTAAAGATTTATCTAGAAGTTTCAGAAAGACTTTCACACCATTTGATCAGTTTTTATAGAGGAAACAATTGTTTTATAGATATTAGAGTATAATATGTGAATTATTATTTTAAATATTAGTACCTGTGGGCTCCTTCAGTAGAGACCTTACTGAGGTCATTAGCTGTCACTAGAGACCTTGCTTATCCGCTATTGTAGTAGCCACTATTCAAAGTGCTGTAATTTATGGACTCTAAATTTTCATGCATTCATTCACCAAGGATCAGACACCATGGATACCTAATGGACAGGCAGGTAAGGAAAAATTTCTTTTTATGTTATATATGCTTCTTTTCTCCTTTCTCCCACCCTTGCTCCTTCGCGTGTTATCTTCCTTCCTTCCTTCCTTCATTCCTCTTGTATCGTTATCTGTATTTTTAGGACAGACTTGTAATTAGAATAACAAGGTCTCCATGCTTAATCTGTGTAAGAGATAAAAAAACATGTCCCTGGGGACTGATAATTATGAAGCACTTAGAGGCAATTCAAGGACTAGACATTTGGGCAATATTTTCTCTAATAAAGATGAACTTATTCAAACAAAGATATATTTTTTAAAAGATTTATTTATTTGAGAGAGAGAGAGAGCTTGAGCAGGGGGAGGGTCAGAGGGGTGGGGGAAGAAGCCGACTCCCTGCTGAGCATGGAGCCTGACACATCGAGAGTCAGAGGCTTAACTGAGTGAGCCACCCAGGTGCCCCCAAAGATATTTTGAACTGAAACTTTAGCTTTTACTTTTATAGGTTCAGAGGTGTTAAATTTTTCAAAAGTCTTATTGTGCTACTGTCTGAACTAAGGAATGTAGGAAAAGAATGATAGAGCAGAGGCATCTGCATAGAGGCCTAACTTTGGTATTAAATACAGGGATAGAAGGAAAGGAATGGTGTGTCATCTTATTGATCTTATTTTTCCTAGGCCAGATGTGTAGAAAAATGGAGGAGAAAATATATAAAGCAAAAAATTCCTTTGAATATATGGACAGGTCAAATACCTGTAGGGGGGTAAAATATTTTACTGCTAAAACTGCAAATTGAAATTTTCCAGAATTGGGAGACTTATGGTATATTAGCTAAATACTGTAACTAATAATAAACACTTATAACTAAATTAAACATTACAGACCCAGATAGATGAATTCATTCTTCAACTTCTTAACACAGAAGTTCAAAGTTTTTGAGATTGAATTCAAAATACCAGAATGAATAACCCAGTATAGATTGATTTTCCAATTATATTTCAAAAGACAATAAGCCACTGCCTTCACACACACATATATAAATATATCAAATGAGGGGAAAAAAAGGAAATACCAGAACCATCAGGAAAAAGTAACATGAAACATAATTGTAATTCTTTTAAAACTATTTGAAGCATACTTATTATACTTTATATTTTTTGACCTTGTTAATGTATTTATTATGAAACTTCAAATATATGTTAACAAATTTAGCTCCTGTTTTTTAGAGTATTGACTTATTTTACTTAAAATCATGCATATTTGTTATAAAAAGTCAAGTTATATTCAACAATAACCAAAACCAACCCAATTTAAAAGTAGGCAGAGGACTTGAATAGACATTTCAACAAAGAACATGTACAAATGGCCAATATAAGCATATAAAAAGACATTCACTGACAGCGCTAGGGAAATGAAAATCAAAACCACAATGAGATACTACTTCACACCTATTAGGGTGGCCATTATTAAAATTAAAAAACAAAAAACAAAAAATAACAAGTGTTGGTTAGGATGTGGAGAAATTTGAATCCTTATACTTTGCTGGTAGGAATGTAAAATGGCGCAGCTTCTGTGGAAAACAATTCCGCAGTTCCTAGATAGTGGTGATAATTACACTAAATTGTACACTAAAAAATGGTTAAAATGGTAATTTTTATGTTACATGTATTTTACCACAATTAAAAAACTAAAAAAAGAAATCAGGTAATAAAGCAACTACAAAGAAGAGATCAACAAATTGTTCTAAATCCAACTTTCTAGGAAGAACCCATGTTAACATTTGGTAGTCATTCTAATACCTTATTCTGCACTTTAAACTTTTTGTTGTGAGGTATTTCAGAAATTATCACTATAAAAAGTATAGATAGTAATATTAGCAACACTTATGAGTATAGAGATGTTGATTTGCTGAATGTGAGCTATGACCTAGGTGTGAGTAGAAGTGCCGTGTGCCTGCAAAGGTAACCAGCCTGAGTGGGATTCAAACTTGCAACTGTGGTCTTATGTAAGATGATCTCATCAAATCACCCTAGCCATAAAAATGATCACTAAATAAAACTGGAAACTGTGAAAAGCCACGGGTCACATCATTACATGTATCTGTGATAAGCATCATTATTCTCTGCTTATGTTATTGGTAGTACTGTTTATCTTAATTTGTTCTAATCCTAAGTGTTATTATAAATATTTTCCTTTTATTCTATATCAAATGTTTCTGGATATAACATTATAAAAGAATATTGATAATATTTGCTTTTCTAGATCACTGTGGTATGATTTTAAAGAAGAGATGTAATAACATCTAGTTGAATAGCCTGCTGCAAATTAAGTAAAGTTTAGAAAGTCAAGGGGCGTTTTGTTCCAGTTTGAACTCTGTCATTACCTTTCTTGTAACCTTAGACTAAAACAGCATCATTAAAGCCCAAATAGCAGTTGACTATTTTGGGTATTTTATAATAAGGCAAAGGTACTATAAAGAGTAGGAATAGCCAAATGACTAAAATGTAATTATTTTTTATCTCCCTTTCCCCACCTCCTCAACTTTCAATATGTATTATTTATTTAGCAGTTTTAATGAGGAAAGTCTGAATTTCTAACCATGCTCCATCATTTATTAGTTTTGTGATGATTTCTTAACCTTTCTCAGCCTCCATTTCCTCATCTGTAAAATATACATAATAATAGGGCCAACTTCGTAGGTTTGTTATGACAGCTCAGTGAATTAATATGGAAAACAAGTCCTTAAAAAAACATGTGCATATAATAAGTGCTGGATAAATATAAGCTAACTTTTACTATTGTTGCTGTGATGATGATATACCTACTATGTATTCAACCCTAGAGTGAATATTATGAGAGCTAGTAATACAAGATACTTATCTCAAAGAATTTGTTTCTTTGGAATACTATCAGAAATCTGAATTTGCATCCCTTCATGAATGTGAGGCCCTAGCCAGTTGAAATCACAGTAAAGATCCAACTGTTGGAATCAGAGGAAAAAAAAAAAAAAAACCCAAACAAAACAAATGGAAGATCCATAGAGATGAAAGGACCTGAACTGAGCCCTGAAAGATAGGAGTTGCAAAGGCTGGGGGAAACCTATCCCCCACAGCCCCCCTCTACCCCTTACCATGTGCTAGGTAGGCATTAAACTACATGCTCCAAATCTTTCTCTGCATTCCTCATGACAGCCCTATCAGGTCACATAACTACTATTTGCCAAATCAGGGATTTAAACTCTTAACCTAAGTCCAAAGCCTTTCTTGTCATGCTTTGCTCCTGCTTTGATAATTACAGGTTGTATCATTCTTTGTCTTGGCCAGTTAGATGCTTCTAAATATACCACTAGTTTTTAGTGGATATTTTTTTTTTTTGTTTTTACCGCTTTTTTCCTACAATTTTCTTATCTACATATATGCTGAATTGTATATTTGCTTTTTCATTTAAATTTTGCTGACTTCTGTTCTTTCATAACTAAACTCAGGTGTAATGTCTTTGCTGAGGCCTCTTCTTCTGGATGTGGTCCCAACAATTCAACAGACTGCTGCGTTGGCTCTTGGGAGACTGGCTAATTATAATGATGAACTAGCAGAAGCAGTGGTGAAGGGTGACATTCTTCCACAGCTTGTTTATTCATTGGCAGAACAGAATGTAAGATTTTTAAAAAATTAGTTATTTTTTTTTGTCTTGTTTTAGATTTTTAAAAATCTGCTTAGTTTGGGTACAGTTGTAAGCTTATAGGCTTTAGAATTTTAGGATGTTAATACAACCTTTAATTCTTTAAACTGCACATAATAATACCTTTAGGGTATTTTACTTTGGGAGTGATAGGCAGCTTTTTTCCATTACTGTTAATATAAGAAAAAAGATTACACAATTTTTAATGGGATTATATATAAAGCAGTATTTCTGTATATGAGAGTCTTAAACCTGTGGGATCAGTCTTTGAGACCTGTATGGAGCCTTAGGCAAATAAAAAGTTGTTTTCAGCAATCCTTATATGCAGGTGAAATCTGGTTAGTGGAAACTGTAAGAGACAGCTTGGAAGCAAGGGGGAGAGAAGCATACAAAAGGAAGGAGAATACATGTAATAGAAGGTCTGATAAAGCATTTTATACCAAGTATGTAAACATGTCAGTCCTTTTAAGGGTCATCTAAGAGTGCCCCAGTTTTTTCCCCCTCCTGTCTGGTTCTACTCTCTGTTTCTGTACAGTATCACCTAACAATAGTTAAGGACCTCCCTGTAGATAGGGTCTTGGTCTGTTTATTCCGTTCTGTTAGTTTATCATAACCTAAGGATATATGTTTCTTGACATATTTTTAAGATTAAATTCCTACTTGTGTAACCAAATGACAAACGATCCAATTTAAAAATGAGCAAAAGACTTGAATAGACATCTATACACATACTAAGAAGATATACACATGGCCAATGAAGATGAAAAGATGTTCAACAGCATAAGCCATTAGGAAATGCAAATCAGAACCACAGCAAGATATCACTTAACCTACTAGGATGCCATGATTAAAAAAAAAAGAAAGGAAAAGAAAAAAATAACAAGTGTTAGTGAAGATTTGGAGAAATCGGAGCCCTCATACATTGCTGATAGGAGTGTAAAATGGTGCAGCTGCTATAGAAAACAGTCTGGCAGTCAAGTTAAATATAATTACCACATGACCCAGCAATTCTACTCCTAGTTAGATTTCCAAAAAAAATTGAAAACAGGTGTTCAAACAAAACTTGTACACAAACGTTTATAGCAGCATTATTCACTATAACAAAAGAATGACTGGATAAACAAAATGTTGGACATCCATATAATGGAATATTATCAGTCATAAAAAGGGATGAAGTGCTGACACATGCTACAACATGGATAAACCTTGAAAACGTTATGCTAAAAAAAGAAGCCAGATACAAAAGGCAACATGTTGTATGATTCCACTTACAGGAAATGTCCAGAATATGCAAATCCATAGAGACAGAAGCAGATTAGTGGTTGCCAGGGGCTGGGGGGAGAGGGGAATGAAGAGTGATTCCTTAACATGTATGAGGTTTCTTGTTGGGCTGCTGAGAATATTCTGGAACTGGATGGTGATGTTTGTACAACACCATGAATGTGCTAAATGCCACTGAGTTGTATACTTTAAAATGGGTAAAATAGTAAATATGTGTATTTTACCAGAATAAAAAAAAAATCCTAATTGTTTAAAATTTTGCTTTATTTTTATAGATTGGAGAGTCATTTACTGACTGTCTTATCTCTACGAGGAATCTCAGAAATTTTGTTTTTCTTGCAGGTGTTCCTTCTATAGTCAAATACTGTTAGACTTTGTTCTTCCTGGACTCTTAACTCCTTCTTTCAAGGGCAGGGTCTGTGTTCTGGTATCCCACAAAGAAGGTTCTCAATAGATCTAAATGTGAATGAGTGTCCATTAGTTGTAAAGAGACAAAAAAGTGCTAGGGCAGAAGTGAGGAGAAAGTGAGAATGTGAGGCAGGATTCCCAGGCTTCTGTGTCCTTCACCTACCAGTCCTTTAACTCATTTCTGACAGGATTTAATGTCTTCTTTATGAGGTACAAAGTCCCTGGCATGGAGCTTTTTTTTTTTTTTAAGGCGTTTCTTTTGGTGAGGAATGGGAGAGAAGAGAGAGGAATTTGGAAAAGCGGAAATTAGGAGAAAAGGGAAATGAGATCAGAAGGTGTGAATTATAGGCACTGTAGTTAGCAGTGACTATCAATGGCCAGTAAATTGTGAATTTGAAAATTCTGCCATATAAAAAGTTACTTTAGCTTAAGGTGATGACAGGAAATGTATCACCATTATTTTTCCATGATTATAAGAAAATAATGGAAAGCTACTTTAAAACTCTAAGTTTTATAGTAAGTTAGTAGATATTTGGTTACTGACATAAAATTAACCTTTATAACAAATATTTTAATATCTATATATGTTAACATTTAAGAAACTAAAGAAATATATCAAATCAAAACATCATTATTAACACAGCATATTTCTTATATCATCAACATATACCAATTTTTGAGATAAAATATGTTAAAATATACTTGATGTATTTTTCCCCTCTCCTATAATTTTTGTTGTATCTTAATCTTTTGGCCAAAGTAAATAACATGCTTTCAAAACAGGTGCTGTAGTCACCTAGTCACTTTTAGTCATCAGTGTAAAGAAATAAAAACTTGGAATCTACAATACGGGGTTAATTGGATTCTATTAATAAAAGACAGAGACCATTACTGGTGTCATTATACTAACCTTGAAACAACAGTGAATGTTATAGCCAAATACTTCCTATACATTTAATTTTTTTTAGTTATATGAAGAAAAACATGTTAGTCTTGTGTTTCAGTTTTATTATTTCTCAATCTGATAAAATTTTATATAGAGATTTTTATAAATATGAAGCATTACTTAAAATTCACCTAACAGTAAGTCATTTGTATTTATTGTTTTAAAAAAGCATTTCTAAGAGGGGATAAATAACACATCTCCTTGTTTGGTTAGTTTATTTACCAGGAAAGGTTTTAAAATGTATCATGAGTGTTTCGCCTTTATGCTTATCCAGCAATTGGTAGTGCATCTTGAAACATGGTTGTTATTTCAGGTAACTTGGGACACCAAAAGATTAGTTGAGGTCATGAAAAGCCTACCATGCTTAGAGACTGAGGGCAAGTAAAGGAAATGAATTTGTCAGTGGACAGTGTTGTTGCACATGCTAACAATCTAAGAGTTCCCATGGGTGAAACAAATACTTTTCAGTGTGATGCAGATACAGAAAATCTCATTATTTTATGAATTGGTAGGAAATACAATGTTTATATTTTATTTTATAGAGTTTCCAAATGAATATTTCAGAATAAAACATTTGAAATGTAATTTAAGACTTACATTATTTCAGTTTGGTTATTGAACAGAAGCAATGGGGAACATCAAAAAATGATTTTGCAGGATGTTTTTCATCTTTGGATTTGAAAGCTGTTGAGCTTTATATTAATGTCATTTTTATGTTGGTTTTGGTCTGTTTTAACTTTTGGTTTTATAAGTGCTTAATTCACTTTGAGTTTTATCTATTTTATCATTGTAGCGTTTTTACAAGAAAGCAGCTGCCTTTGTGTTACGAGCAGTTGGTAAACATTCTCCTCAACTAGCTCAGGCAATAGTTGACTGTGGAGCACTGGATACGCTGGTGATATGCTTGGAAGATTTTGACCCCGGAGTCAAGGAGGCTGCAGCTTGGGCACTTGGATATATTGCAAGACATAATGCAGGTAATGGAGCATATCTGAAAACAGGATTATTAAAATTTAGATTTATTAGGTAAATCTGGTTTTGCTTAGTGAACTATAGATGCAGTTTTAATGATGTTTCCATACATTATGGGAGATAAGTTTTGAATGATGGCCAAGTTATTTGGATCACAAATTCACAAAAACTTACACATTTCGTCTTGGGAGAAGATATTTGCAAATGACATATCTGATAAAGGGTTAGTATCCCAAATCTATAAAGAACTTATCAAACTTACCACCCCAAAAAACAATCCAGTTAAGAAATGGGCAGAAGACATGAATAGACATTTTTCCAAAGAAGACATCCAGATGGCTAACAGACACATGAAAAGATACTCAACATCACTCATCATCAGGGAAATACAAATCAAAACCACGATGAGATACCACCTTACACCTGTCAGAATGGCTAAAATTAACAACACAGGAAACAACAGATGTTGGCGAGGATGTGGAGAAAAGGGAACCCTCTTACAGTGTTGGTGGGAATGCAAGCTGGTGCAGCCACTGTGGAAAACAGTATGGAGGGTCCTCAAGAAGTTAAAAATAGAGCTACCCTATAACCCAGCAATTGCACTACTAAGTATTTACCCAAAGGATACAAAAATACTGATTTGAAGGGGCACATGTACCCCGGTGTTTATAGCAGCATTATTAAAAATAGCCAAATTATGGAAAGAGCCCAAATATCCATCAACTGATGAATGGATAAAGAAGATTTGGTATATTGCTGGAGCAGAGGTGGGTGGGGGGAAGGGGTAACTGGGCAATGGGCATTAAGGAGGGCACTTAATGTAATGAGCACTAGGTATTATATACAACTGATGAATCACTAAATTTTACCCCTGAAACTAATAATACACTATATGTTAACTAACTTGAATTTAAATAAAATCTATAAATAAATAAAATAAAATACAAATCTATTAATATATATTATATACACATATAATATATACATATATAATGGAATATTACTCAGCCATCAAAAAGAATGAAGAAATTTTGCCATTTGTAATGATGTGGATGGAGCTAGAGAGTATTATGCTAAGCAAAATAAGTCAGTCAGAGAAAAACAAATACCATATGATTTCACTTATATGTAGAATTTAAGGAACAAAACATAAATATAGAGGAAGGGAAAAAAAAAGAGGGAAGGAAGCAAACTATAAGAGACTCTTAACTATAGAGAACAGAGGGTTGCTGGAGGGGAGGTGGGCAGGGGATGGACTAAATGGATGATGGGTATTAAGGAGGGTACTCTTTGTGATTAGCACTGGGTGTTACATGTAAATGATGAATCACTAAATTCTACTCCTGAAACCAGTATTACACTATATGTTAACTAAAATTTAAATAAAAATTTGAAAAGAAAAAAAAAAAAACCTGCACATTTCAGTCCTTTTTCTAGTTAGTAGAAGAGAAATTTGAAGATAGAAAGAGATGGTAGTGGGGAATGAGGAAAGTGAGATACTGATGGGTTCTCAAAGATGTTGGTAAATTGGTTCAGTGAAAAAATTTTAGTTTTTCATGCTTCAGGGGATATTGGGTCTTTACTTTCTCTCATGATAGGGGTATTCTAAACCAAGCAGGAGACATATCGCATGAATGAATAATGTTGAAGAGATATGGACATGATAACTTTCTAGAATATATTTGTATTGAGCCCATATTGGGCAAGAGGGAGGGGAAAGAGTAGTACCTCCTCTTATAAACTGACAGCTCAGTGAATTCATCAAGAAGGACATGGACCTCTTGTGTGAAGTTTGTGCTGACACACCTGATTGGTAAAGAATATAGAGGGAACAAAATTGCCCCCACCACTTTACAGAAGTTGCTAAATAATCCGAACAAATAATACAACAAGAAAATACAGTTTTAAAACAAACTATGTAAAAATGATCAACTTTGCTAGTAATCAAAGAACTGCATGTTAAAACATCAGTGAAAATGTCTTTCCCCACTTATTATTATTTAGGGGGAAAAAAGAGTAAAGAGGAAATATAGCCAAATGGTTAAGAGCACTGTGGCATTAGACAGGATCTGAGTTTGAGTCCAAGTTCTACCATTTAGTTTCTGTATAACCTTGGACATGGCTTTTAAACTTCCTGAACCTTAACTTCCTCATCTGCAAAAGATGGTACCTAAAAGTAGGTGTTTCAGAGATTTATTGTGAGCACAATGAGATAATATATGCAAAGCACTTAGACAAGTACTTGGCATATGGTAAATATTCAATAAATACAAGATATTAGTATTAATACTGAAGGTTGGAGAGGACATGATGTTTATGGCCGTTGGTGGAGGCACTACAAATTGTTTAAACTTGTGGTAAGCAGTTTGGCAAAACTAATCTAAGTCATGAAAGAATTCATGGTTACTCTAAAAAACCTGCTTTGGGAATTCATCCTAAGGGAAGAATTCCACAGAATGAAAAAGTTATATTCATGCAAATGTTATTGTAGTAATATTAGTAATATCAAAAACCCTCAAATATTTGGCAGGAATGTAGTGGTTAAATTATGGTAGTTTTTACTTAATGGAATTTCACTTGGCAAATTAAAAAGGTAATTATGACTCTTACATGGTAATATGGAAACATGATTGTAATGTAAAAAGAGAGATAAAATTATATATTGCAATTATAATAATATAAAATAAGTTTTTATGTGGACATAAATTACAAAGAAATACATGTTTGTGTTACTAGGGTGATAGAATTAAGGATATATTTTCTTTGCTTTCCAGATTTTTCAATGTGTGTATGTATAAAACAATAGCTACCACTTACTGAGTACTTACTGTGTGCCTGGCTCGGTGCAGTATGCTTCAGATACATTATCTCATTTTGATTACAGCTACCCATAGGGTAGGTATTACTTTCCCTGTTAAACAGAGGAAGAAAATGTAACTTAGAGAGGATACCCAAAGTTATGTTAATGGTGGAACCAGAATTTGAGTCTAAATCTGACTCCAAAGCCCATGTTCACCACTGACCATAACAGCGTCACTAAATATTTCTTAAAAGAGCATTGAAGAAGAAATTCAAAATGGAAATAGGAAGAGGGTCTCCCATGGTTATGTTTAATTTGGTTCTTAAAATGGCGACACTATTAGAGACAAAAAGGAAAGAAAATGATAGAAAAATAAATGGAGAAAGAAAACTATTGTCATGCTTAGAATGATTCTGAGTTAGTATATTAAAATGATTTCCTTAATATCTGGATTTTGGTTTTCCAAATAGGGTCACCTTAGGACTATTGTTTAATATATGTTGATAGAAGAAACTAAGGCAGTTTTTTTATTTTTAAGATTTATTTATTTGTTTGAAAGAAAGAGTGGGTGGGGGGAAGGGACAGAGGGAGAGAGAGAATCTCGAGCAGACTCCCCGATGAGCACGGAGCTGACAGGGGGCTTGCTCCCACGACCCCGAGATTGTGACTTGAGCCCAAATCAAGAGTTGGATGCTTAACCAACTGATCCACCCAGGCGCCCCTAAGGCAGTGTTTTAAATCAGAAGCTGGTTATCATGGGAAGCTCGTTAACATATTTAGTTTTGGGTTTTTGTGGTTGTTGTTATTGTTGCTTTTGGTGAGAGAACTTTATGGCAAACAGATTGTAACACGAGTATTTCAAAAGGTGCAGCAAAGGAGCTTTGAGGGACTGCCGTACAGATATACTCTCAGGCAGGTGCCTATAGATAACCTTTCTATATCTCCCTTTTGTTGAGTCTGAGGCTAAATGATTATAGTTCATAAATAGGATCTGTCTTCGGGATTCCATTCCAATTTCTTGCTATAATCTGGCTCCCACATGGAATTCCCACTGTAATTTCAATATTTCACAGTAGTTAGGGGTCTGGGACCCAGAAGCTCCCTGAAGAGATTACTGCATAGATTTCTCAGAAGGAAAGGGAATTGTTACCCAGTAGGCAATAAAAGAAGTCATCATTCACATCCTGAATCAGTGAAAATAGAGGGTTTACCTCTAAATAACCTGATTTCTTTTTCAATGATTTCCTAAAAATAGAGTATGTTAGATTAATGGGAGGACATTCATTTAGTGTTTTCTTCTTAGTATTAGAAGAATGTTTTATTAGACAGTTCAAGAAATAGAAGCCTTAAATGGAGATGCAAAAGAAATAGTGTACCTTTACGGACTAAGGAAGGAAAACATTTTGTGTCTAGGAAACAAAAATTAAGTTAAGTGTGCAATTGGTAGAAGAGAAAAACCAATAGGCCCCATCTGACTTGTTCTTATTTGAAAAATACAATTTCTGAAAGTTACTTCTATGTGTAGATTTTAAAGTATTTTAGATAATCAAAGGGAACTGGGGACTAACAGCCCAAAATGGTGTGGGGTTTCTTTTCTTTTTAACTCTGTATAAATCGTGTCCTTAAATTTCTGTGGTTGAATCACCAGTTATTGAATATTCTTGATGTATGTACCTCTTAATTTGAAGATGAATAAGCTATTTCTTTATATTTTCTCTGGTGTTTAAAATAAAAGCTGAGGTAAAGTCTTCTCAGGCTGGTTCTTCCTCCTTCTTGCTGGATTCTCCCACTCTGCAGCATTATTCTAGTGACATTATTCTATTAACATATTTACCTCATCAGTGTCACCCTCTCATTGTTTCCGAGGATTAGTCTTGCTTTTGGAGATACAAGGGATGAGGCGAGGGGCCTGTGTGGACCGGAAGTGTGAGGGGTGAGAAAGGAACCTGAAGGAACCTGAAGGAACTCTGCAGGTGCAGGGCTTCCACCCGGAGGGGCCCAGAGGAGCGCTTTGCCCTCTCCAGGCCCTGCTTCCCTGCTCCCCACTGGCAGCCTCTCTCTGGCTTCCTTACTGTGTGGAGCACAGCAGCTTCACGGAGGGGAGCTTCCAGTGACCTTGTAGCAAGGGTGTGGCCGCAGTGAGGGCGGCACTTGGGACTAAGGTGAGAGCAATAGCCTGGCTGGAGGGGTGAGGAAGGAGGAGCCATACAAGGGTTTTGTAGGAATGATTTTCCACATTAGGGCTGAAAAATAAGTTTTAAGTGTTTCTTTTGGGCGCTTTAGCTAAATATGCCGTCTCTTATAAACTTTTGCTGTCTCAGAGTAAACTTTGTTCTCAAATCTGGCAAAGAGGAATATAGTACATTTGGTTAGGTGTTCTAAAACATTTTAATCATTAATATAATTGTCATATTATATAGATGAGGAAACTGACGTAGAGAGGGGAAGGATTTATTCTGACCAGACAGCAATTTATGGTGGAACTGCTTGGCAATTACTCAAAATCTTTCAGAGATTTTCTTTTTTATAGTGTGAGAAAGTAAAGTGTATGAGAGCTCATCATTCTTCATTTTAAGCTCCTTGTTGTATCTGAAAGTCTTGCCAGATACCTCTGTTTTTAATCCCTGATGGCTGGTTTCCACATGTGTGACTATCCTTTCTCCTATAGACTTGATTGATGTCTACAGGACTAAATCAAATGAGAGATTTCCATCCCAGCTCAGTGGCAGTTAGGAGAAGAGATGGTCAAGATGAGCAGTGCTGACAGGAATTGGCCAGTTTGGACACTATAGAAACACTTAGTAGATTATATTCTATTTGCTAAACAGATAATATAAACGAGGAATCCAGACCAAGCTGGCCAGCCTGATTCTTTTCTATCTTGTATAGAATGATGATGTGATATAAAGAAAAGAGAATTTTAAAATCCAGAATTTTTGCAAATATTCTTCTCATGTCACCCATCTATAAATACCAATAGGCCAAATCATGTAGAACAGGCTTAGGAAGCAGTAATTAACTTTTGAAAAATCCACATATTCATGACAATTCGTGTTATCTCAGGATAACAAGGGACTTTGTGTGGTGGGGATGAAGGGGTGAAGGGGACTACAGCCTGGTAATTAAAAATTAGTTTAAAAGCCCTACAGATAACTGTCTTTACTGATGCTTGTAGATAATAATGTTGATTTCTGTACTACCTTTTTGTTTTTACAACTTCTTTTATCTTGGAGGGGTTGAGGAACACATAAGCATAGAGGCAAATGATGCATATGGGATTATATGTATTACATGTTACACCTATTTTTATCCTAACACTGATTTCCACAAATAAGTTTTCTACTTATTTAAGTGTTGGTGAAAAAAAAGATGAAGTGAAAATAAATGTCTCGTCTATGTTCTTTTGGCATGGAGACCAAATGTGTTAAACAAAGTAACTCTTTAATTATAACTACTCAGTAGTTAACCTTGTTTGTTAGTCATTTTTAGGGCAGTTTGCATGCTAGTAGAAGAAAAGATATGTTGTGAATTCTTCTGTATTTTTATTTATTGTGATTTTTAAAGTTATAAACTCTTGGTTGATAAAATCTGAGATATTTTTTGTGCATTTTTTTTATGATTCAGAATATAGAACAATACCATATCATTCTGTAATCTCAGATTCCTAAGTCACTGAGACCTTTAACTTTATATATGAGGCCAGCTAACAATTTCTTTATCGCCATTGTCATCATTGTAATCATCAAAAAGTATCTGAGGCACTATGTGTCTTATGTGTATGTTACCATGTCTTCAAAGTAAAATAAGTTGGCTAATATCTTCTCTCTAGGACTTTACAATCTAAGATAGAAAAATTGATAGAGATGAGCATAAAAGTCATCTAGACAGCTGGGCACATTAGACAGAAATGTACTATACTGTCTTAAGAGTACATATATAATACACTGGGTGATTCTAAATTGGATCAAGTGAAAAATGAATTAAGAGTTATGCTTTTTGTACCATTGCAGAAAGGGCAATCTTTATATTATTCTTTTTTTTTTTTTTTTTTTTTTTAAGATTTTATTTATTTATTTGACAGAGAGAGAGATAGCGAGAGCAGGAACACAAGCAGGGGGAGTGGGAGAGGGAGAAGCAGGCCTCCCGCCGAACAGGGAGCCCGATGCGGGACTCGATCCCAGGACCCTGGGATCATGACCTGAGCCGAAGGCAGACGCTTAACGACTGAGCCACCCAGGCGCCCCAATCTTTATATTATTCTTAAGAACCTGTTACCTCCAGATAACCGCTGGACAGACTTTGGGCATAGAAATAAAAAGAAGTGACATTGATCATACAGTTATAGGAGAAAGGAAAGCCCTCTACCCACCAAAATACTTCCTCTACCTGATGCCACCTAATATTCTTTTAGTCTGAGGCTTTGTTTTCTGTTGGGTGCAAATATCTGCACAAGAAATGTCACGAAATTGTGTACTGAGTAGATAAAGAGAAGGGTATTTGTACCCTACTAGTCTAGAAATAAATCAAGTTTGAACAGTGCATCATAACATATTTTTGGGGTTTGAACAAAAGTGTTTTTCAGACTTGGTTTATTTTCCAATCACTAGTGTATAAAACCTTCCAACACCTTTTAGATATTGAGGGACGAAAACTCTTTATTTACGTTGGAATTTCTAGAAGTACATTAGTCATAGTGTATTTGACTGAAATTTGAAAGTACTTCATTCACAAACATCTACAAGAGAATTTACTTCTTAAAAGCTTAGGACTTTGTTAGCATAAGAATTGTGCTTTGAGGGTGCCTGGGTGGCCAGTCGGTTGAGCCTCCAACTCTTGGTTTCTTGGTTTCCGCTCAGGTTGTGAGGGGTGGTGAGATGGAGCCCCACCTCAGGCTCTGCGCTCAGCAGGGAGTCGGCTTGAGACTCTCTCTCTGCCTCTCCCCTCCACCTAAAAAAAAAAAAAGAAAAAGGATTGTATTTTGAAATAAGTCATGTTCATCCTTATCTTACCATAAATATTAAAATCCATTGTCTACAGGGAAAATAGTTATTGTATAATTACCATGTTATCTGGCTGATTTTGCAGTTAACTTTTTGGCCTACTTTGCTCTCATCTGTGGCTGTAGATGAATGAACCAGCTTGCTATAAAAATGTAGTGTTAAGTTAATTGCATCAAAGCATTTTGCTCAAGATAGGACCTCTGGCCTTGAAAAGGTATTGACTGCAGTTATGTAACTATTTGAGTGATAATTCTATTACTAGCCATTTCTCTGTATCTCCTTTGATTTTAAACTACAGCTTTACCAATATGGTCATGCACTAGTCACATGTTACTGTCACATACTTGAATGGTGGCTAGAGCATCTGAGGAACTAAATTGTTATCTACTTCTAATATAAATTTTAAAAATTGATAAACCAGTTCAGTTACTGGAGATTTTTTAGGTATGATTGAAACAACATGGGTATGTGAATCTACTTTTTCAGCTGTAAACTTTTTGAAATCTAAATACAGATTATTTCCAATGAAAATTTAGCAGCCAAACTGAGATGTACTGTAAGTGCAAAATACGCACCAGATTTCCAACACTTAATACGATAAACAGAATGTGAAATATCTCATTAAAATTTTTTGAGTATTGATTACATGTTGAAATTATAATTTGGGTGTATTGTGTTAAATAATGTATTTTATTAAAATTAATTTCACCTATTTCTTTTTGCTTTTTAAATGTAGCTACTAGAAAATTTTAAATTATATGTATGGCTCACATTCTTATTGGACAGTACTGACTTAGAATTAGCGTGCCTGTGTTTTGTGTTTATTTGTTAAAAGGCAATATAGTGGTAATGCTATGGTCTTAAGTCATACAAAATATTCATGTTTATTAATCAGTGTAACTAAACTGCAGTATGCAGTAAGTTAAGGAATTTGGAACTGAAAATACCATTTGGGTAGAAGTAAATGATGATTCAACTTTGAGCAATCTCTTACTCAATGTAAGGACTAAAATGTACTTTATATGTGAAGTGCCTAGACTGCCAAACTCACACATGGTGACACATGATGGTGGAGACATATAAAATAAACAATTCTGCAGTCCGTATTAGGTTGATGTATATTAGGTTGACCTACATGAAATTACCTATATTCAATTGGTTTTGATTTAACAAAAATAGCAGTTTCATGTGATTTAATCTAAAAATATCAAGAACCTCAAAAAGTGTCAACACTGTCCCCCTTAGTAATTGTAGCTCTGAGCTGCTAATCATAAGTAAATACACACATGCACGTGTGTTTGTGTAACCTGTGGAGTTCTAGATGTATGTATGTATGACCAGTGGAAACCAGCCTCCATGATACCCCACAGAGCTCCCATGTCCTGGTATTCACACGCTTGTATAGGCCCCTCCCCCGTCATACCGGGACTGGTCTGTGTGGCCACTAGAATATGGCAGCGGGGATGGCAGGTTACTTCTGAGCAGAGGTGACCAGTTACAAAAGACTGAGGCTTCTGTCCTGGCATTGTTCTCCCTTTACTTGTCTCCCTTTACTTGTCTCTCATTACTTGTTCTGGGGAAAGTGGGCTGCTTTGACACAAGGACAGTCAGACAACCTAGGGAAAGGCCCACATGGTGAGGAGCTGAGGTCTTCAACAACCAGCAAGAAACTGAAGCTTCCCAACAACTACACTCAGCTGAGTGAGCTTGGAAATGGATCCTCCCCAAGTTGTGCCCTCGAATGACTACAACCATTTGTGTGATAGCAACTTCATGAATAACTCAGAGCCACAACCACCCAGCTAGGCTGCTTCAGGATTCCTGACCCACAGAAAATGTGAGATAATAGATGATGATGTTTGAAGCTCCTGAGTTTGGGTCGTTTCTTACCCAGCAATAGATAACTAATACATAATCTTAATGCACAAAGAGGTTCACTACACTGTACTTTATAATGGCCCAAACCCAAACCACAATCAAACAAAACAATTAAATGTTCTAAAGCGGGGGGACAGTTAAGTAAATTATGGCATATACTTACTCAGTGGGATATTATGCAATTATTAAAATGTTGAGCTGAATCCATCCTCAGGAATAAATGTGGGCAGTGGAAGCCCATGGGCAGCTCCTAGGAACCACTCAGAGGGAGTCACACCAAGAACCTTGGACCAGGGGCCATTTTTATAAAAGCACCTGGCAAACTTTCTAATCATCCAGTGTTTCATTTGTTTCCCTTTTCTGTTTCCTCTCTTTGTGTGCTCTTGTAGAGAGTCCAGCAGAGCCCCAGCCGCCCTTGACTGTCCAGCCTCCTCCAGCCGCCCTTGCCTGAGCAACTTGAAGGCAGGGACTTAAAACTGGGCTGGAGCAAAGAAAGTGTGCCAGGGATGTCGTAATCATAAAATGCACCCTTTCCACTTCAGTTTGCTTTGTTTGAAGCAGCATGCAAAATTGCAGGCAGAGGAAAGCTACAGCCATGGCTGCAATATTATCTACTCATCTAGCAATTGGAAAACAAAATGAAAACATTTCTAGATACAAAAACTGTATTTTGTAAAAGATCTGATTCCCGGTAATTTATCATCAGTTTCTTCATGGATAGAGCACCACAATTAGCTTTTGCCTCCTTCTCTTCAGCTTAGTCTTAGCTGTGAAGTCATTATAAGTCAAAAACAAAAAAATTGCCAAAATTTGGGGGTTTTAAAAATTGCTCTAAATCTTATGTTACCTATTAACTTCCAGGCCATGCCCAAGTCTTTCTCATTTCCCACATTCTCTTTCTCTTGTCTCCACTTCTTTTCCTTAGCATATTTTGAAGCTGCTTTTTATATTTGAGCCCTGTAAGTGCACCGTCCATCCCAGCTGATTGTAATTTCTTACTACGGCACCATTAACTCCAGATCAATGGCTTACTTGACTCACTTGACTTTTTAAAGGAGCCAGAATTATTTAACCTTCAAAGCATATGTGGGTATGTTAACCCTTAATCTCTCAAACACTCAACCCATGTGTACGAGTTAGACCAATGGCTCTGAGGACTGGAGAGACGTGGTGTGGAAATAATGAGAGTAGGAAAAATGACATCTGAGGGGTGGGGGAAATAAATAAAAATCATATATTAGATTTTTTCACAATAATATGCAAATTCTCTCTCCACCCTTTTCTCACCCTGCAACTGGAGAGGTCTGTGTCTCAGCTCAGAATTATAGAAGACTTGTTACCTACAGAGGGATGTTGCCTCTTGCAGATGTGTTGGTGAAGAATAAAGCCAGCCTCTGTGATGGCCTCCCAACCCCCAATGATGCCCACCTCTTCCTAGTCACATCCTCGTGTAGCCTCCTCCCACATTTAACCAGTGAAATATAGCAGAAGTGATGTTATGTGACTTCTGAGGTTAGATTATGAAAGACTGCAGGCATTGTCTTGGGTTCTCTCTTTTGGATCACTCACTCTGGGAGAGGCCTCATCATAAGGAGCCTATGGAAAGGCCCCAGAAATGGGGAGGACCTGATGAAGGCTTCTTCCAACATTCCTGTGAGTGTGCTTAGAAGCAGATCCACTAGACCCAGTGGAGCCCCGGATAATGCAGCCCTAGTGGACATCCTGACCGCAGCCTAGTAAAAGGCCCCAGCCTGAACCACCCAGCTAAGCCGCTTCCACATTCCTGACCTACAGAAACCACGACATAGTATTTCCTGTTTGAAGCAGCTAAGCTGGTGTGATTTGTTACATAGCAGTAGATAACTAAGCAGTAGATTCGCTGGGTTAGACCAAAAATAGGACAAATTTCTTCCACTTTGGAAGTGACATTCCTATACTCACACTGGAGTATGGTCAGTATATAACCAGCTTTGGCAATTGCAACACCATATTTGGCTTTTACTATAATTTTACCAAATCATGAAAAGTTTGGTTGAATGGGGTGACTTTTATAACATAAGATTAACATCATAAGTGTGTAGCCAAATTTTAAATGTATCTTTTACCTGCTTTATTTCTGAAATGATAGTGATATCTTTTATAGCCAGATGCAAAAACCATCCTATCTTTTTTTTTTTTATTTTTAAAGATTTTATTTATTTATTTGACAGAGAAAGAGACAGCGAGAGAGGGAACATAAGCAGGGGGAGTGGGAGAGGGAGATGCAGGCTTCCCGCTGAGCAGGGAGCCCGATGTGGGGCTCGATCCCAGGACCCTGGGATCATGACCTGAGCTGAAGGCAGATGCTTAACGACTGAGCCACCCAGGCACCCCTAAAAAACCATCCTATCTTTAAATGGATAAACAGAGAAATGATGATTCATGACTTTCTTTTAGTTTTTAATATAACTTGCAAGGCTTAGAGACAGTGATTAAAAATGGTGTTTGAAAAAATAATCTAAAAAGCAATAAAGTTAAAAGAAATTAGAGTTCCTGAGGTGTTCGATTTGCCTAATTATTTCTAAATTAGTCTGCGAAATTCATAATATTTTTTTCTTCCTTTTTTTCTTATTGGAGAGTCTCTTCATTTTGAGTCCTTTTTATGAATTCTCCTGCTAGATCACTTAATTTTGCATAGTCTTCTCTCCTACATCTCTGCTATGAGCAGAAAAATTAGTTAAGTATCATAATATATATTTAGGTTAATTTTTTTTTGCAGGCCAACTTTTAGGTTTTCATCAGTTTCTTGAAATTTGATGCTGAAATTTTTATTTTTATTTTATTTATGGTGATTCTTTTATGACTCCAAAACATGACTTAAAGAATCAAAGGTAGAAAGCACATTACCTTTCCACGTCCAGAGCCTCCCACAGGTCATTTTAGAAGGTATAAAGTTTAAGCCCAGGGTTGTGAAATGATGGTTGCAGGCTGTAGCTGGCCCACAGATGGATGTATTTTATTTGGCCTGCACTATATTGTCTCACAGAGTGTTCTTAAAAAAAAAAAAAGTTGCCCACACTTAAAAAACCAGGTGATTTCACATTAAAAACCAGATTTCTGGCTTCTCTTGAAACATCATAGGATCTGACGACAGTAGGCCTATGTTCCTACGTGGCAACACCCGGCTCAAGCTAAGTAATTCTGCTGCTTGTAGCTGGTGTGTGTACTTTTCCAGGTTTCGACTGCTCCCCCTCTCAGTATTTTTCTTATACCCTCTGACTTCACTTATTTGAGTTCCTTGCCTGGGCCCTGTGGACATTTGAGTTCACCCCTCCAGATCTAAACAAACAACCAGCCACAGCAATTAAGAGGAGGGGTCGAAGCCACTGTGAGCACCATTAAAGCAAAATCCTTGTTTTTCCTGTTATAGCCATGGCTGTTATACACTGCTGGGCATTCCTGTCCTCTTCTAGTCAACATGAAGTCATTTCTAATATTCCATTCATCCAGCTCTTGATAGTACTAATTTTATGAGTGTTGTTGTTCTTAAAAGTCCTCCCTTTATGCTGTGTCTTTTTGTTTTAAAATTAAAGTGTCCTGAGCATTTTTTATTTTTCTGTATTAAAGACTTTGATCCATTGAAGTTGTAATCCTTCACACCTCTTAGTGAGAGAGTACTACAAGTTCAGCCTTTATTTTGTTAGGAAAACAAAAACAAAAACACAAACCCAGGTCCCAAGAACAGCACAGAAGAAAATTCTTAAGAAAAAGCAACTGTGTGAGAAGCAAGGAGTTCTCACCCAAAAATTTCATATTAAGGATATTCAAAGAATTGTATGCACATAAGCCTTTACAAATGCTAGTAGAAAGGATCATGGAAAAATTGAGAGCGGCAGAGAGAAGTGTGACGGATGACCACCCATGTCACAGTCCCCTAGAGGAGGCTGCCTTCCTTCCTTCACTCAACAGTGAGCTGTTCATGAGGCCCAATAGAACCAGTTGTTCCTTTACTGAAAACAGCTGACCATCAAGTCTGAGGACTGTGTATTCAGTTGTCTACATGTCTGCAACAAATGGCCTTCATTACTATTTATGAAAAAGGAAGTGCTATTGGATAGTTTTATTCCCTCTGACAATTTAAAGTCTAAAAAATTGTTACAAGGGCGCCTGGGTGGCTCAGATGATTAAGCGTCTGCCTTCGGCTCAGGTCATGATCCCAGGGTCCTGGGATCGAGTCCCACATCGGGCTCTCTGCTCCTTGGGAGCCTGCTTCTCCCTCTGCCTCTCTCTCTCTGTCTCTCATGAATAAATAAATAAAATCTTTAAAAAAAAATAATAAGTAAAAAAAATAAAAAATTGTTACAAATGAATAATGCTTCACATTTTAAGAATGTAATTTTAACTTAAATGTAATAAGGGCGTAAATTAAGGCAAGAGGGCAAGTGTGAAAAAGTAAACGGATAATATTTCTACTATGTATTAAAAATTTTCAAAAGATTTTTAATTTTCAGAATGCTTAAAGGAATAGATTCCCACCATTTTTTAAAATAAGAGAATTCCTGCCATCTTGAGAAATAAGCTAAAATGTTTATATTTATTTTTCCTTTATAATAGTAATACTAGTATAGTTAGCACAGCAGTAGCTGTATGTATGGACAAAAGACATGTTCACATTTCTTTTATTTTTAAAAAATTTATAATCACATAAAAGAAAATTTGGCAAATTGAGAAGAAAAATATATCAGCAATGGTACCATCAATCCACTATAACTTCTTAGTATGTTGGTATAATATATAACCTTCTTTCTCTGCATTTTTCTTTGTATAACTACTACTAATCTTGCTTGTTATCTAACAGTAATGATTATGTTGAATGTTATTGCATAAGAGATTTATTTTTTAAAAACTAATTTTTGAAGATTTATTTAAAATTGAAAATGAAGCTATTTTCAGGCCCTAAGATAAATTTCTTGATTCACTGCTTTGCTTTGGTCAAACCTGTAATCAACCTCTGAGTCTGTATCGATCTTTGATTTTGTAAGTATGATAAGTAATTAACAACCAAAACTCATTTTCAAATTAGAGCTAGAAATGAACTCCATGAGATTTCTGTTATGGGAAGTAATTTTTAGATGTACCAGGATTGGCATGTGCTTTGGTTACCATTGCTTTTCTCTGCATAGAGAAGCGTAGGACACAGGAAAGGGGAGAAGGAGGTAATATGGGAAACACTGCCTGTGACACCCCTACATATGCGGTTTCCCCGCCCGCTCCACAGACTTGACTCCTTGCTCTTACTTGGTGTGGTCTCTTTGTACCTTCACCCTGAGCCAACTCTGCTAGAACAGAACAACGTTTTACTCTATTCTGCTTCCCCAAGATCTAGCCGGGTTTCTAGCACGTAGTAAGCCCTTAATGAACACCCAATGACCAGAGGAAGAGAGGAAAATATGTAAACATACCGAGCATGAGAGAGGACAGGATTACACCAGGATGTTTTGGGCTGTAAGTTACAGAATATCAGGTACAAATGGCTTAAAAATAAGGACATTTTTTATTTTACATGACACACAAGTTCAGAGTCAGGGCAGTTCCAAGGTTGGTTATGCAGCTGAACAGTGTCATGGAGGACCCAGATGTTTTTCATTTTTATACTCAATCATCCTCAGAATATTGGTGATTTCTTCCGTTATCATTGCAAGATGGATGTAGGAGTTGTAGATGTCATTCATACACTTGACCATGTCCAGCAAAGAGTCAGAGTTTCCTTCTGTGTGTATCTATTGATGACAGAGAAAAAACCCTTTCACAGATGCTTCTAGTTGACTTCTACTCATGCCTTGACTGACAAGGGCTACTGGGTAGACACCAACAGTGACTGGCACAGAAATGCCAGAGGAAGCAACCATAGGGAAGAGGAGAAAGATATACCATAGGAAAAAGAGTAGCAACGGAGGCAGGATGAAAGTCTGTAGTAGGTGTAATATAGTATGGCGTGCATTCTTTAGGCCTACTGTATTTTTACCTGTATATACACTGCTTTATGCCTTATATGTGTATGAAGGTAATAGAATACTATCATTTATAAATAGCAGTGTGTTTCTGATCCCAGTTTTTATAGGACCATATAAATCTGGAGATGTGATGTATATGAAATCTCAAGTACAGAATTGGTAGGCCCAACCCATGTTCTTGGAAGCTTCATTACCTTCACAGTAAATATTTCTCCTGTGCCATCCCCAGCCTTCCCCACATTTACCATCACTACTCTGGAGAGAATAGAAAACAGCTGAGGATGGGACTGGGTAACAAGTCAGAACAGAGTTTGCTTTCTTCTTAACATTATAGATTTCAGGAAAAGGAGGATATGGCACTCTAACAGTTATTCAAGGAAAGGATAAAATGCATGGGAATTACAAAGATAGTTGATTTTTTTTAAAGAACCTTAGTTTTTATTAATAGTACTTTTATTTTTTATTTTTTAAAAATATTTTATATGACAGAGAAAGAGAGCACAAGCAAGGGGAGCAGCAGAGGGAGATGGAGAAGTAGGCTCCCTGTTGAGCAGGGAGCCTGATGCTGGGCTCAATCCCAGGACCCTAGGATCATGACCTGAACCACCCAGGCTCCCCTATTAATAGTACTTTTAAACAGTTGTAGTTTACTGCACATTCTTACTCCTAGTAAATAGAAATAAAAGTGAGCAAACATAAATAAACTACTCTTTATACTCTCCCAAAATAAATGCAGCCTGTTTCAGATCTCACTCAACTTACAATAGGGTTATATCCTGGTAAATCCTTTGTAAACTGAAAATATCCCAAGTTGAAAAGGCATTTGCTACACCTAACCTACCGCACATCATAGCATAGCCTAGCCTACCTGAAACATGCTCAAAACACATTAGCCTACAGTTGGGCAAAGCCATCTAACACAGAGCCCATTTTATAATAAAGTGCTGAATGTGTCATGGAATTTATTGAATACTGCACTGAAAGTGAAAAATGGAATGGCTGTGTGGGTGCAGCATGGTTGTAAGCGTATTGGTTGTTTAGCCTTCTGATCCTGTGGCTGGCAGAGCTGAGGCTCACCACTGCCCAGCATCACAAGAGTATTGTACTGTGTATGTATCACTAGCCTGGGAAAGGATCCAAATTCAAAATTCAAATTGCAGTTTCTGCTGAATGTATATTGCTTTTGCACGATCATAAAGTTGAAAAATCTTAAGCCAAACCATCCTAAGTTGGGGACTGTCTATGTATGTATAGCAGGTGCCCTTAAATATGTACACATAAAGTTGATATTACCATACAACACCTGTATAATTTGGACTGAACTGAATTAAGTTACTATTATATTATGTTACTATATTATGTTAATTAACATAAAATATGAAAATTATATCTATAAATTACATATAATATCACACTTTATGCTTTCTTTCCATTTCCCTTGGGTGGGGGTGGTAGGAGAGATACAGTAATCACCTGTTTCACCTGCTGGCTTATTGGTCTTAAGGCAATTGCAGCAGAATCCCAGAGAAGCATCTGAGGAATCTGTTATATTGTGAGGTTGATATTCCAGTCTATGGCTGTTGTCTTTTTTTTTTTAAAAAAAAGGTTAAAAAAAAAAAGACGCAGGAGCTCGTCCTCTTACCTGCCTCTTGTTCTTGAGATTACATATTAACTTCCCATTGTAGTTCGTATTTCACGTTAGATTTTTTTAATTGCAATATATTTGCTAATCAACGTAGTGTTAATTTGTAGAAGTGTGTCATCTGTACCAGAGTTGAGTGAGTCTGGCACATAATAACCTTTGATTGATACGTGTTTAATGAAAGGATGAGTGAACCATTTATATAATACTAGAACTTCTAAGATAATTATAATAATTGAAGGAAAACAAATATTGGACACTATAACCTGTATTTTCTAACATTATTTCCTTCTAGAAAATGTGATATCACCAATCTTTTGAAAAATTAACACTGTATTTTTTTTAATTAAAGACTTTAAGTGATATGCTAAATAGATATCTTAGCTTGACTATTAAGACATAAATTGCCAAGGCACTACAAATCTGGGAAAATGAGAACATAATTTGAAAGGAAGAGGTTCTAGAAATGGGTATATGTGATTTAGTAAGAGAGGCCATGAATACAATGAGGGGAGAATCCATAACTATGTATGGTGTTTTATGCTTCTCAAAAGACATTTTTTACATATATTTTTATGGGTCTGCCTGCTTGTTTCCCATTCTCTATAATTTAAAATGTGTTATTTTTATAGCTGTTTGTCTTGGACACACAAGCAAATCAACATGTATATTCAAAATATTTTATTTCTGATGTGAAATGGTTACGATAAATTTATTCCTTTATCTAAACATTAACATTTACATATAAAATATGTTGTTCTGTTGTAGATCTCATTTTATACGTACAATGAAAATGCACCTTTTAATTTCTGAATAAGTTAAAAAAAATCTTTTAAAAGTACTATAAGATGAAAGGAATTTAAAAATTGACATTATTGGCACAAGATTCATGTTAATGTTTACTCATGTAAATAGCACAAAATACTGCCTAATTAGTGTGGTTGGTAAATTTTTGGTACTTTAATTTTCTCTGTTATTGTAAACCATGCATAAAATGCTTGCCTATTGAGAAGTGCAGAATTGTCAGAGCTTAAACAGCTGACATCTGCTTACTCTCTTAAAAAAAAAAAAAAGAATAACAAGCCATTTCAGCCTAATCTACCTCAAATGTGTTCATGTAAATGGAGGTCCATCTATTGACCTGTATTCTTTTCAGCTCAGGATTGGTCCACATGGTTTATGAAACCAGAAAGGCTGATTTGAAATGCAGATGTCGAGACAGTGAAGTACACCCTCCCCTTTTTTCTTTGCTGTATCTGTCAGGGTGAAAAATGGCTTGCACAAGGGTCAGTCACCCATACTCACTTAATTACTTTTCTTGGACCCACAGAACTGTCACAAGCTGTGGTGGATGCGGGAGCTGTTCCTCTTTTAGTACTCTGTATCCAGGAGCCAGAAATTGCTTTGAAAAGGATTGCTGCTTCGGCCCTCAGTGATATTTCAAAGCATTCTCCGGAGTTAGCACAGACTGTAGTGGACGCAGGAGCTATTGCTCACTTAGCCCAGATGATCCTGAACCCTGATTCTAAATTAAAGGTATTTAAAAATAAAGTTAAAAAAACAAACAAATCAGGCTTCTGATTACCTAAGAAAATAGAAATGTGGGTAGATTAACATTACACATTTAAAAATAATTAGAAAATTTATCATTGAAAACAGATAGGGTATGTTGTGTATTTGGTCTTTTCATATGTGAATCTTATGCTATAAAGATCAGACAGTGGATGGACCTATCTGGTTAAAATATGTCCAATGCTGAAAACTAGGAGTAGCATCGGTATTAACATTACTCATCAAAATAAGGAATTACATAATACTGAATCTCAGGGTTGGAAAGGATCTAAACGTCTTCTAGCCCACCACTATTTTATGTAAGTTTCTTATGAAAATTGCCATATTTATCTTAGTCTTTTTATAGCTTTCTAAAATTTGATTTTCAGTTAATAGTTAATTATACTTTCCCATTCTAGTAGTTACATTTTATAAGATTCTAAAATTGTTAATGTTAACTAAGAATGGAAAGTTCTTTGAAATGTTATCAGCATGATGCCAAAAATAAGATGTTACTTCTGCTTGATCATTTTTGTACTACATGTATTATAAATTAACAATGTAAGTATTAATTAAGAAATACTATTCATCCAAAGGTCATATTCTTCGATCATCTGCATAGATGAGAGATTTAAAGAGTCCACAGAAGAATGAAGGCATTTAATTTGGGAATTAGGGAATTTAAGAAATTGAGCGTCTAGGTATAAGACTAGGAATTGACAGTCTCAAGAGTCCTAAATCTAAGGTTCTGTTAGAAAAGTAATTGTTTTTTCCTTTTTATAAAGGAATTTGAGTGTGTATAAAGCTGTTTAAATCAGAACTCTGCAGCAAGCTCTATGTCATGTTTGGTTTTATTTTGGTTTTTGCTTAACAGCATCAGGTTCTTTCAGCTCTTAGTCAGATTGCAAAACATTCTGTGGATCTGGCAGAAATGGTGGTGGAAGCAGAGATTTTTCCAGTCGTACTTACCTGCTTGAAGGACAAAGACGAATACGTGAAGAAAAACGCTTCTACTTTAATTAGAGAGGTTGCAAAACATACGCCTGAGGTAAAAAAAAAAAAAAATTAAGGTTTTAAAATACAGTAATATATCGTTAGTTTTAGGATTTAAACAAAACATCAACTTGTTTACAGGGCGCAAATGCTGTGCCACATGATCTGATTAGCTCAGGGCTTCTCATCCTCAGCACTACGGACATTTTGGAATAGGTAATTGTTTGTCGTGGGGGGCTGTCCTGTACATGGTAGGGTGGATGTTCAGCAGCATCCCTGGCCTCTGCCCACTAGATCCCAGTAGCACCCCAACCCCATCCTGATAAAAATGTCTCCATATATGGCCAGAGGTTTCCCAGGGGGTACAAGTGCCCCTAGTTGAGAACCACTGGGTTATATCAATGGAATTTGAGTCTAAAATCTCAGTTTTTAATAATTTCCTGCTTTCCATTTCTAGATGGTGGGGGGCGTAGACTTTCGTCATTCTTGTCATTCTAGGTCAGCTGGGAGTAGTGAGAGACAGCATGCCTCCAGGTCTGAGGAGACCACCAGGCCCACAGCCTAGTATAATCTCTGTACTACTTGAGTTCTCAGATGCTGAAGGAGTAGAGATGAAGCAAATCTGGGTGGATTCTGAAGTTGTATCTTTTTCTGTGTATATTTTGACTAATCAATTTCATTTCACAAAACTTTAAAGTCCTCATTCTTTATGTCATCTAACATCTTCATTTGGTTGAGATTTTTCAAGAGTGAAGTGCAATCAGCTAGTAGTCATTGCTAGCAAAGGGGGGATAATTAGGCTAGAATAGTTCAAGTCTGACACTGTCTTTTAGCATTCAGTGATTAATGTGCTTCATACTCACACATTGTGATTGGGGGTTTCAGTAGTTAGCTAGTTATGAACTAGCCCTAGGCTTAGTGTCTAGGTGAGGAATTTTGACATCTATTGCAATAAGGATAAAAGTTGTGCTATTGATGCATGAAAAACTGAACCACAGAGTGGCTCCTCACAATGAGTATGTCTGCACATTTGAAATAGCAGGATTATTCTACTTATATATTCCTTAATGAATACAACAATCTCACTAAATGGTATTTCAGATTTCACCAGGTGGTTTTTAGGTCCTAAATAAAAAAATTGGGCAAGGCTAAAGTTAAGATTTAAAGATAATCTCATGCTTCATGCTCAGGATGCTCTGACTCTCCTCTCCTCCTAGCTTTCACAGTTGATCGTTAACGCCGGAGGAGTGGCTGCCGTGATTGATTGTATTGGGTCCTGCAAAGGAAACATAAGACTGCCTGGCATCATGATGCTTGGTTATGTAGCGGCTCATTCTGAGAACCTGGCAATGGCAGTGATCATTTCCAAGGTCTGTGCTTGTTTTGTTTCCTCTAGTTATTGCAGTGAGATGTGCTAACACAGAGCCACACGTGAATGCCCTCCCACAGAGTATAAAATAGAACTGACCGGGGTGAAAGAATTACCTCAGAAAATCTTCAGCTTTTTTTCAAGGCTTATTAGTAAGTTTCCCAAAGCAATGCTTGCAGTAAGGTTTACTTTGCAGAAGTTTAAAGTTTTAGCCAGTGTTCAGTATCGACAAACTATCAACACTTCCGAGTTTTAGTATTATCTGTACTTAAATATTAAGTATCTATCTCAAAGGATTGACTACATATTTACAGACATATAAAGCAAACTTTGATTAAAAACAACTGTTTTAGGGGCGCCTGGGTGGCTTAGTTCATTGAGCGTCTGTCTCTTGGTTTTGGCTTAGGTCATGATCTCGGGGTCCTGGGATCGAGCCCCACGTCGGGCTCTATGCTCAGTGGGTAGTCAGTCTGCTTGGGGATGCTCTCCCTCGCCCTCTGCCACTACCCACCCCCCAACCCCTGCTTGCGCATGCTCTCTCTAAAATAAATAAATAAATATTTAAAAAAAATACAGCTGTTATAAATGACATGCCTGATATTCATTTTCATTATTCTCTGAGGTCTATACATTGCCCCCTTTCCTGTCATTTGGGTAAGAGATGACAAGGCTAGGACATCCCTTCTTTATCTACCTTCTCTCTGTCAGCTTTCATGAACTGATTTCTCTTCTTAGATGGAGGCAATTCAGAGCACACATCAGATAGTAATGTTTTTGTTTCCTTGCTCTAGGGATTTGGCCTTATCTCAAGTAGGTATTAACCCAGCATGGAGCGTAGCCTTGGCACATAGTAGGTGCTCAAAAAATATTTGTTGAATGAATAAATATTGATCTCCCAAAGAATACTTGAAAGGCTGTATGCTTACAGTGTCTCTGGCAACCCTCTAGGGTGTGGGTTTCTTATCAGCATGGAAAACCTGCTGCTGTGTGCTAAACAGAAGTGCGGGGCTGGGGGGGGGGGTTGTTTTTTTCTTTTTTTTATCTCTTGCTAATCCGTAGAATAAAGAGGAACCTCAGATCTTTATTTTCTACCAATTCCTTGATAATTCTTTGCTTCACTCCCATTTATCCTGAGCTTTTCCTTTTGTTCTTCTATTACCAAAGACTATGACAGTGACCAGAGCAGTAGGGCTTTCTGAAGGGTCGCCATGGGGATATTATTGGGATTTTTGATTTGCAGTTCTTTTGTGCATAGTCAGAAAGCTTACACATAGGAAGAAGGATGAAAGAAGCAATTACTTTTGCTTCCTGTATTTCTTCCCCCCACTAACCAGGAGGCGCTCCCCTCCTTTGGTCTAGGGTTGCCGCTGGCCTCTCCCACCTAGTTTGCCTTTCAGTTAGTGAAGATTGGGGTGGTGGCGGGAGCAGTTCGAGGCATGCGAATGGGCTGCATGACTCTTTCCTTGTCCTATGGGGCACTGTAAGGACCAGTAACAACAACTCCCATTTACATCACACTTTATAATTCTCAAAGCACATTCATGTTCCTTATATCATTTGATAGTCATAACATTGGAGGCCCATAAGTCAGAATTTGGGGGATAGGGATAAAGGTGTCTTCTCTTCCTCTGTTTCATTCGTGATATATCCCAGAAGTGTGGGGTTTCTGGAAGTTGCCTCTTTCTGAAGACAGATCTGACCTTTTTTGTATTGGCAGACACACATTTTTAGTTGTAAGAAAGAAGCCAATGAAGAGATATGGCAGGTTTCTTCAGGAAATCAGTCTTACTAATAACTGAATTTTAAGGTGGACAAAAAGAAAATATACATGATCATTTGGCCTTTGCTATGGTAGCCTGACCTTGTGGTAATGGCTTTTGTGATACTAAATTTAAGGTGATAATTATTATAGTCTCAAATTCATTAGAAAATTATGCCTATATAGAATCTGGAATTATAATTTGATTTGGTTATTTGAGTCTTCCTTGGGAATATAACCCTTTAGTTAATTCTGTTTTGATTACTGAGATAAAATTGAAGCCTGTGTAAAATATAAGTACATGATATCTATGTAACAAAAGTAATCATTCTATTTTGACATTTAATCATGTTAAAATGGGCAAAACTATCATTTAAAACTTGGCCAAAATAAATGAAAATTATTTACTATTTCAGGAAAGTTTTTAGTGAATCTATTTCATCTAAAAGTTACTTAAATAGGATTCTTGCTCATTCATTTGATTTTGGATCTATAGTGGTTATTTTGTTCTCAGATCTATTATACTTGGTGAAAGGCATTTTTTTTTAAAGGATTCTAACTTTTTAAATAAAGGACAATAAAAGGTTTTAAAATCCTGAACACTTTTATTTTGTCACAGTGGAATCTGGTTTTGCCTATAATATACTAGTCTGGGGCATCTGTTGTTTGGTTAAATGCCTCTCTATTTGGGGAGTAAATGCTAGCAGAGATATTCTTAGTTTAGTTGGATTGTTACAGATAATTAAGGTAAATTAGTTCTAGTCATTTTATTGACTTGAAAAATGACAGCCCCTGTGATGTGCTCATTTATTGAACCGTTTAGGAAAAAAAGGATCAAGGCCAAAATGATTTCTTCTAATGTTTGAGAGACATGGAAGACTCTTTAATCCTGCTCTAGATTCATAACACTTGCGCTTTTGATCAACGCTGCAGGGTGTGCCCCAGTTGTCAGTCTGCTTGTCAGAAGAACCAGAAGATCATATTAAGGCTGCCGCTGCTTGGGCCTTAGGACAGATTGGGAGACACACTCCAGAGCACGCCCGGGCTGTTGCAGTCACAAACACCTTGCCGGTTCTGCTTTCATTGTACATGTCAACAGAAAGTTCCGAGGATCTTCAAGTAAAAGTAAGTGCTTACTCTTTAACAGTTGTATGAAGATTTGTTAGATTTGACTCATTCTTAAAAATATGTAATTTTAAATGTTTTAATTATCATTATGGATAATATTGATTTTATTATTTGAGAAATAGAAATTTATCAGAAGAACTGAGGTGGCTTTTCTTTGCAAATAGGTTACCCTTATCTCTAACAGTGCTATAGTTTAAAGGAAGTTCTCTATAGGTGCAAAGTGGGTTGTAAAATGAACGTCTGGTTTTCGCATTCTACATTCATGTTGACTTTTCTTATGGAATAGGAATTGAATAATAGGATTTTGAAGGTGGAATTAGAACTTTGGTCCAGTTAATATTAAAAAATTGAGTCCAAAAGAATTTAAGGTGCTTTCAAAAGACATGATGCAACTGGTCAGAGGGTATTCCTGAAGCTATGATTTACCTCTCCTAACTCTGCTTGATCTTTTAATTATATGTTTTGTGTTTGTTCCTTAAAAGAAAAATGTCCATAAATTCACTAAGTTAAACATTTTTAAATCATGTGTTTTTTAAAAAGCAAGGTTTCTTAAAAAAATATTAACTACTAGAATGATTCACAAAACATACATTTAATTAGGATGGGTTGTTTAATAATTTTAAAATTTCAAAGAAAGAAAAAAATGTTTCCTAGCATAACTCCCTTAAGAAAACATGTACCTTTTTTGAAAGCAGTTTTCAGAATTGACTTAGACTGAGGAAAGTACACAGAAAAGATGATAATAATAATTCAAAATAAAATTAACAAGAGTAAGTTAAATGACATTTAAATTTAGTTAAAACAATAAATTAACAAATAGGAAAGCACATTTCCTGAAGCAACTTTAGATGGTATAGTAAGGCAAGAAGTTTACTCGAACTATATAGCTGAGGGACTCTGAAAGTATATAGTGAGTCATTTATTGGATTTATAAATCTTATAAAGGTGAATTTATGTTTATTTGGTTATGTTTATGTGTTATTTTTCTACACATTCATTGAGGGAATTTCTAACATTAACATTTTTTCAATTTTTATAAGACTTTCTAGATCAAAGAAATGACTTAGTAGATTTGGGGCTTCCTTACATTTCTCCACAGTGTTGAGTATATTCCTTTGCAATGCTTGGTAGAGAGTATGATTGACAATATGCTAAGGCCTTTCCCTGTTTAACAATTCTGTGATTCTTTGGCTTTCTGGTGAGAAACCACAATTACATTTCCGGTTTTGAGTTGTCCAAGTACAGCTGATTTACATGTGTATAATTTTAGCTTATACATGCAGTTCACTTTTTGCCTCATATTTCTTTAACCCATTATCATGCTTGCCTTTTTGTCCTCCCTCTTCCCTCTCATTCCCACCCCAGACCTCCTCCTCCTCACTCCACCTCCCTCCTCTCTCTAGTGGTCCAATGACTATGGTCTCCTCTGCAGGGTCTCTGCAGGTATAAGCTGTGCCCAAAATATAATAGTAATCATGTTCAACTTCTAGATTATCATGAGGTAATTATTAATAGTCTTTATTACTTTCAGATTCCTGCGTGTAACAACTTTTATTTTCCTTTAAGTTTTGGAAATAAAGGAATATATCAGCTACAGCATGAATAATTAATAGTGGAGTCAATAGTAATTAGAGTTTGAGAAACCCTTGCAAATAGTGTCTTAGGTAGCACTAAATACTTTTTATATACTACTAAGTTTACGTAACTTGGTTTTTAATGAATTATTATGCCGTTTTGTCGTATAAATATCATTAGAGTAAAATAAGTTTGAAAACTTCACCTTTTGAAGTAAGATCATTTTTATTGTGTGTAAGTTTAACAAAAGTAGTTTTATTAAAACATTCAGGTTTACTAATAGAAGTTAAGGTTCCTTCTGCCTGTATTTGATAGAATATTTACTTTCAGGAAATACAATGGGTATTAAATTAAAAAGTGGGATCTTTATTAATCATTATCCTGTCAGCAATCCTTCCAAGGCTTTAAGTCCATCCAAATATTTTCATATTGTAGGGACTTATTATTTTTGCTTCCACAAGCTTTCTTGGATTCTAACATTGGTTGTTTTAAAGGCTTTAGAATGAAAGTCCAAGTCTGTTTGATTTGACATTATCTCAGTAGGGAAAAATGTATCCAAGAGCTTTAGGAACTGTCTAATGGTATTTCTCATTTGTTACTCTGTGGCAGCTTTCAAATTAAAGGCCATGTTGAAGTTCATTTTGTCCCAAAGGCATGTCAGCTTCTGTAAGCACTCTCTAATTGGTTCTGATCCAGGAGAACCAATGAGCAGTCCCTTGGAATTGTTCACATGTTTTCACATAGCTTTATATCTGCTGCACCTTATTAAAAATGGAAAAAAAAATCCATCTTTTATCTAATAAGCTCACCTACATATATTTTGAAAATATTCACACAATTGCATTTTCATATGTTTTGATTTAGAGGCATCATATTGAAATGGTCCATCTTAGTTTGGCATTTGAGTAAGTTCATTCTATTACCTTAGTTATGAAAGTATTTCTGAGGTTATTTGATTTAATTATTGTGTTCTTGTCATCATGGTTGTTTCCCTTCATTTTTTAACAGCTTTATTGAAATATAGTTCATATGCCATACAGCTCGCCCATTTAAAGTGTATAATTCAATGGTTTTAGTATATTCACAGATGCAACCATCACCACAATCTAATTTTAGAACCTTTTCATTCCCCTGTGAGCAGTCACTCCATACCCTCCCTGCCTAGCCCCAGGCAGCCATTAATTTACTTTCTGTCTTTGGAGATTTGCTTCCTCTGGACATTTCATTTAAATGGAATCATACATTATAAGTGGTCTTTTGTGCCTGGCTTCTTTTCATTTAGCGTAAGTTTCAAGGTTTATCCATGTTGTAGCATGTATCAATATTTTGTTCCTTTTTATTGCCAAATAATATTCCATTGCATCACTATACTACATTTTGTTTACTCATTCACCAGTTGATGGACATTTGGGCTCTTTCTACTCTTTTTATTATGATAAATAATGCTGCTATGAACATATTTGTACAGGTTTTTGTGTGGATGTATGTTTTCATTTCTCTTGGGTACAAACCTAGGAGAATTGCTAGATCAAACAATAATTCTTTTTAATATTTTGAGGAACCACCAAACTGTTTTCCAGTGTGGCTGTACCATTTTATATTCCCATTAGCAATATATGAGGGTTCCAATTTTTCCACATACTTGTCGACACTTGTTACTACCTTTATTTTTTTTTTATTGTAGCCATTCTAGTAGGTGTGAATTGGCATCTCAATGTGGTTTTGATTTGCATTTCCCTGATGGTTAATGATGTTGAAAAATCTTTTCATGTGCTTATTGGCCATTTGTATATCTTCTTTGGAGAAATGTCTAATCAGACCCTTTGCCCATTTTTAATTTGGGCTATTATATTTTTATTATTGAGTTGTAAGTGTTCTTTATATATTTTGAATACAAATCCTCATCAGATGTATGATTTACAAGTATTTTCTTCCATTCTATGGGTTATCATCACTTTATTAATGGTATTATTTGCAGCAAAAGTCTTTAAAATTTTAAAGGTTCAATTTATTTATTTTTTCTTTTGTTGCTTATACTTTTGGAGCCTTATCTAAAAAGACTTTGCCTAACCCAAGGTCATGAAGATTTATTCTTATGTTCCCCCTTCCTTTTATTTATTTTTTATTTTAATTTTTTTGGGGGGAGGGGCAGAGGGAGAGGAAGAGAGAGATAATCTTAAGCAGGCTCCATGCCCATCACAGAACCCCAGGCAGGGCTCAATCTCACAACCCTGAGATCATGACTTGAGCCAAAATCAATAGTCAGACACTTAAACCGATTGAGCTACCCAGGCGCTGCCCCCCTTCCTTTTAATAAGTATAACTCTTTGGGCCAGAATGCTTTCAGAACAAAATTAACTTTTGAATAAGAAACACTATCTATTTTAGGCAATTTTCATTAAAGATCATCCATTAAGGAAAGCAACAATGAATAATTTTTGTTATTTCTTTCATTTTCTGTGAAAAACAATTGAAATGGTGTCAAATATTTGCATAGTATTGACAATTTTAGTTTGTTAATTACTATTCTTATGTGTGTTGTTAAGAGATTAAAAAATAGTGTTGCTAGTTACTGGTTTTTACAATAGATTTTATCATTGTGGACAGAGTCAGTTTTTAGAAATGACAGAAAAATGAATGAATGTAGAACTGTACATGCTATGCTTCTTTATAGGAAAACCAGGTTCAAACCCAAGTTGCCCTCAATAGCTCATGACTCCTTCTCCAACATCATCATCTATTATACATGTCTAAGGATGAACACAAACTACTAAATGCTGTGACAATTAGAAAAATTCATAATCTGTTATTATTTTGAAGGAAAATATTACTTGATTTACTGAAATGGGAGAATAAGAGGGTGTGTTTATTCCATATAAATTCTGTATAATTCACAGTATGAAGTTGTAAGAACGATTTTATTTTGCTCAGTGCCATAAATAACCAAACACAAGGCACATTTTCTAAAGGCTAATAAATTTTAAACCCAACATACGACATGATCTTGTTTGTGAAAATCCTAAGGAACACAGACACACACACATACAAAAATACTAGAACTACTAAGAGTTCAAGATCACTAGATATATGACCAATATATAAAAATCTATCATATTTTCATAGGCTGGTAATGAACAATTCAAACATGTGGGGCACCTGGCTGGCTTAGTTGGTGGAGCATGCGACTCTTGATCTCAGGGTTGTGAGTTCCAGCCCCATGTTGGGTGTAGAGGTTATAAATAAGTAAACTTTATTTATTTATTTATTTATTTTAAAGATTTTATTTATTTGACAGAGAGAGAGACAGTGAGAGAGGGAACACAAGCAGGGGGAGTGGGAGAGGGAGAAGCAGGCTTCCTGCTGAGCAGGGAGCCCAATGTGGGGCTCAATCCCAGGACCCTGGGATCATGACCTGAGCTGAAGGCAGACGCTTAACGACTGAGCCACCCAGGCGCCCCATAAATAAGTAAACTTTAAAAAAACAAATATGAAATTAAGACAAGAGTTTCATTCACAATAGCATCAAAAAGAATACTTAGGAATAAATTTAATAAGAGAAGTATAGATTTGTACACTGAAAACTACAAAACATTCCTGAAAAATGTTAAAGAAGGTCTGAATAAATGGAGGGACACTCCATGTTCATGGACTGGAAGATTCAATATTATTAAGATGGCAATGCTTCTTCCCAAATTGATCTATATATTCAATACAATCTCTATCATAATCCCAACTGGCTTCCCTCTCCCACCCCAAACTTGAGAAGCTGATCCTAAAATTCATATAGAAATGCCAAGGACCCAGACTAGCCAAAACAATCTTGTAAAAGGACTTATGCTGCCCAATTTTAAAACTTACTACAAAGCTACAGCTATCAAGATAGTGTGGTACTTGCTTACATAAAGACATATATATCAATGTAATTGAATTTTGAAAATCTGAAATAGACCCTTTTCTGATTTTTCACAAAGGTTCCAAGGCAACTTAATGTGAAAAGGATAGTCTTTTCAGCAAATGGCACTGAGACAGTTACTATATTCTCAAACAAAAATATTAATTTGGACCCTTGTCTTATACAATATACCAGAAGTAGCTAAAAGTGGATCATAGATCTAAATATAAGGGTTAAGACTATAAAACTCCTAGAAGAAAATAGAGGGGTCTTTGAAACTTTGGATTAGGCATTAATTTCTTAGAAATGACACCTAAAGCTCAAGTGATAAATGAAAACATTCATAAATTGGGTTTCATCAAATTTAAAACCTGGTATGCTTTAAAAGATACCATTAAGAAAACCAAAAGACAAGCCACAGATTTGAAAAAATTATTTGCAAATAATATATTCAAGAAAGGCTTATATTCAAAATATATAAAGAGCTCCTACAACTCAATAATATGAAGACAAATAACCCAATTAAACAATGGGCAAAAGATTCGAATAAGCATTTCACCAACAAATGATCCATCAGTACATGAAAAAATGTTCAACATCATTAGTCACTAGAGAAATGCAAATCAAAACCATAATGAGATACTACTACATCACACCCACAAGAATGGCTACAATTAATAAGACAGATAATAACAAGTGTTGATTATCATATGGAGAATCATGAACCTTCTTACATTACTGGTCGATATGTAAAATGTTGCAGTCATGTTGAAAAACGGTTTGGCAGTTTCTCAAAATAGTAAACATAAATTTACCATCATCACCCAACAGCTTCACTCCTAGGTATCTTCCCAAGAGAAATGAAAACAGGGGCGCCTGGGTGGCTCAGTCGTTAAGCGTCTGCCTTCAGCTCAGGTCATGATCCCAGGGTCCTGGGATAGAGCCCCGCATCAGGCTCCCTGCTCAGCGGGGAGTCTGCTTCTCCCTCTCCCACTCCCCCTGCTTGTGTTCCCTCTCTCGCTGTGTCTCTCTTTGTCAAATAAATAAATAAAATTAGGGGCGCCTGGGTGGCTCAGTTGGTTAAGCAACTGCCTTCGGCTCGGGTCATGATCCTGGAGTCCCGGGATCGAGTCCCACATCGGGCTCCCTGCTCAGCGGCGAGTCTGCTTCTCCCTCTGACCCTCTCCCTCTCATGTGCTCTCTGTCTCCCATTCTCTCAAATAAATAAATAAAATCTTTAAAAAAAATAAATAAATAAATAAATAAATAAAATTAAAAAAAAAAAAGAAAGAAATGAAACCATTTGTCTACACAAAGACTTGTATATGAATCTCCATAGCAGCATTATTCATAATTACCCAAAGTGGAAACAACCCAAATGTCTATCAACTGGTGAATGGATAAACAATATGTGATAAATCTATATAATACTATTTGACAATGAAAGGAATGAAGCACTGATACATGCTATAATATGGATGAACCTCCAAAACATTATACTTAGTGAAAGAAGCCAGACTCAAAAGTTCACATATTATATGATTCCACCTACATGAATTGTCCAGAAAAGTAAAATTTATAGAGACAGAAAATAGGTTGGCAGTTGCCCAGGGCTGGTGGGGGAGTGACTACAAATGGAATGAGGTTCCTTGTTGGAATGATGAAGATGTTCTAGAATTAGGTTGTGGTGATGGTTGCATAACTCTGTAAATTTACTAAAAATCCATTGAATTGTGCACTTAAAATGAGTGACTTTATGGTATGTAAATTATATCTCAGTAAGGTTGTTAAAAAATCTTAAGCCCAGAAATTGACAAGTAAATAAAATCTTAACTAATATACTAATATTTCTTTCATGTTGGGAAATATAGCTGATTATTAATCATGACATACATTCCTATCTAGAAGTACATGTAGTCATAAATCAGGTGTATTTCTTGACAAAGGATAGTAAAACTCAGTGAATTTGTAGGATCATTAGACCCTTTTTAGAGTTCTTAATTAATAACTTGACAGTACATCACCATGGCACAGTGGATGTGATCTGTGCTATACAATTAGTAGACCTTATCACCAATAGCAGTTAAGTTAAATTTGCTGACCTGCTAAGGTCACCATGATCCTAAGATGGCTCACAAAGATATAACTAGGTATGTCAGGGTTTGAGAGTTTAATTCTAATTTAGGTTATACTATTGTGGAAGAAAGTTGGGCTGCATTTCTTACATTCCTTATTTTGTTTCATTTAGTTTATGAAACAATGTTTGAGGACAAATGTGTCAAGAGATGAGAGGTTATACAGGACTGCTTAGCCTGGGCCTCTGGAAAACCATGAAATTAACAGAGCCTTTACTAATAGCATAAATGTGATGAAAGTTTTTCCTGAATCCATTTGGCAATTGTAAAATTCATGATGTGAAAATCAAAATGCTCCTTGGGAAAAACAAGACAAAACATCAAAATGCTCCTTGACATTTCAAAAGCACTAGACCAGGTTGGCTAAGGCCTGAGAGATAATCAAAGAATCTGAGAGATCAGAGGAAAGGATGCACCGACGCATAAAACCACATACAAGCAAGTGTGGAATTCCAGTGGAAAACAGCTGTAGACAAACCCAACTGCGGAGCCTTCCAAAGTGAAGAGGGCAGGCTTGAAGACAAGGAAACAGTCACAACGAGCTGTGTCCTGAGAGCTGGCCGCAGTGACGCGCTACAGTCACATCAGGACCCTTCTTTGGTCACACCCGGTGTCACTGTGAAGTACAGAGTGCTGGGGAGAATGGGGAAGGTGCCTGTTGCTTTGCTTGTGGGTAATAGGCTCCCTGTTGCTGAGGGGAGCTTTCCTATACAGTCAAGTAGATCCTCTCTGTTTTGCTTTACCTGTGAATGGGGCAGTTTCTCCCCACGAGCTACAGCAGCATATCTGCAAATGTTCACTGAATAATGCACACAGTAGAATCTTCCTGACTATATACTATAAGCCACAAAACCTTTTAGAGAACACAGAATGTTTGATAATGACTTTGTACAATAAACTATTTTCTATTTGTTGACTGGAAGGAGTAGGACATGTTGGTTATCTCACAGTTTATAAAATTTATACTAATAAAATATAATACATATTAACTTACAGTCTATAGCTTTATGCTTTTTAATTTTACTTTCCTCATGCGTGATTTTAAGACGTCAGTAATACACTGTACATTCTAAAATTTAACATGAAGACAACTGGCAGGGTATTCTATGATAAAACCAATGCCAGATAAGAAGTTTTTCTGACAACTATCTCCAACAATGAAATAACTGCAGGTTAGACCTGGACATTCATTTCATTTTCAAATCCTAGGAACACGAGGCATGAATTTTGGTCAAGCTTTGATTACTACTTTGGTCCATATTTTGCTTTCTATTTCATTAGAGTAAAAAAGCCATAAAGAATATCCTACAAAAATGCACCTATTTACCAGCCCTTGAGCCATTTCTGTATGATGCACCTCCCAATATCCTGAAGCATGTTGTTGGACAGTTCAGTAAGGTAAGAAATGCTCTCTTTTCTGGAAGTAGGGGAAGAAAATTTAAATGATTTGTTAACTTTTTTCTGTTGGGTCAGTGTCTTCTGAAAGATGGGTGCAGGCATTTACTTCTTAGCTCTCACTGCCTGTAGTGACAGGAAGGGTAACATAGGTTAATAAAATTAACATAAATTAATAAAATTCACGTATAAATGATTCACACTTCCTTCTTCCTCACATTTTCTTTACAGCCTCTGTACTGTCTTTTTCAGTGTTCTTGGGGAGTAAACAGTATGCCAACATATAAACACCTCATAATACAGATAACTTATATTGATAAGTAATTTAGTAATTATCCTGGTGTCTCAGTCACCTGGGAACACTGCAAAGATCTGATAAAGAAAAATAAAAAGGTCTCTGAGCCATTTATGACAGAGTCCATGTACTTTTGGAGATGCTTTCAGACACTCATTTGGAGTTTATTGACTTATTTTATGAACAGTTTTAACAAATATAGCCATCATATTTCTTAGATCATTGCAGATTAAAAGTAGTAAGGTAGAAAGGTCAAGCTGCTGGATGTGCACTTAGCCAGCGGGACCCACTATTGATAGCAAAGGCTGAGAAAGAACAACTGTATCCCCATAGCCATTGATGGCCAGGGGGGCAACCCTAAATATAAAGAACTGGTTACATTGTGCTCAGGAGATTTGATTTAAGAAAATGGGGTCTTTGGAAGTAGCATCCCATAGTGTGAGCTCAGGCTCTGGAATTAGCATGCCTGGATCTCCTATTTACCAGCTGTAATATCTTTAGCAAAGTCTTGATGTCTCTAAACCTTAGTATGATTACCCATAAAATAGGGGTAATAAGAGTTCCCATTTTATAAGGTCACTGTAAAGATTAAATGAGATATTATATGTAAAGGGTTTAGCTTAATCCCAGGCACATATTAAGCATTCAAACCCCCTCTCCCCACTGAAAAACCCAAAATGTTGTTTTTAAGAAATAAAACATAGAAGAGGTAAGGTTAATTTTTAAAAATTAATAAAAATGGGGAGGGCAAATTCATGTGAATAGTTAGGTATAATGCTATATAAAGGAGGTATTACCATTTGTATATTTCTATAAACAATGAACAAAAACTACATATTGTTACAACTTTTAAACGAGGCCCCGCAGCTAATAGGTCTAGTTTCAGGTACTCATCTGAAAGATAATACTATCTACTAACAGCCTTCTGTTCTCTGTCTTCCATGATCTCCAATAGGCTGACCCTCAAGCACCATAGTCACTGGATAGCAGAAGGTTTTACATTGCTGAGGCTGCCTCAGGATATAGTTCTAGGTATCAAACACTTAGATTCTGTCTTCGCCTTCTAGGAAAATAATCAAACCTTTTTTTTTTCCCCTTCGGGTACTAGGTAAGAAACTGAGCAGTCAATTTGATCAACTAAAAGGGGGAGGGAGTAAGTTGATGAGTGGCTCATCTAAGTGTCATCAGCTCTTGAAAATGAGTAGCTGACATTATTTCTGAAAGTTTTAATTTATGGTCTAATCTTTTAGGCTACTGAGTGAGGTATTCTAGTTTGTTGAACTTACTGTGAAAATGAACACTAACCTGAACTGAGTTCAAAATAAGTCACGAGAGGAAACCAGTGGGATTTGTGGACGTTAGGCAGCCAAGATAAAATACAGTACCACATATGATATACTCTTACAAATGTACCTTTGTGAATATTTGCTTCAGGCAGAATTTTGTGTTTTCTTAATCTAAGGATACCAGAAAGCAAGGCAGAAGGTAAAAAGACATTAGTTTAGTGTGGCTGGGGTCAGAGATAGGAGGTAATGAAAACTCTCCAGGCCAAAGAATGTATTTATATATTTAGAACAGATATAGCTATAGGCTTATTTCACTTTTTAGAAATACATACTAGGGTCATCTTTTTTTTTTTAGAGCGAGAACACAAGTGTGTGTGTGAGCTTAGGGGGGCGAGGAGGGGCAGAGGGAGAGAGAGAATCTTAACCAGGCTCCACGCTGAGAACAGAGCCCTACGCAGGGCTCGATCTCACAACCCTGAGATCATGACCTGAGCTGAAATCAATAGTGGGACACTTAACTGACTGAGCCACCCAGGCGCCCCACTAGTGTCATCTTTTATTGTCCAGTGGATGTGTATTACCATTCTAGTAGCAAGATCCTTTTGTAATTTTAAGTATTTGCTAAGTGCCTACACGTACCCAATACTCTGTTAAACATTGGGGGATAGATAAAAAAAAAAAAAGAGACAAAGTTCTTCAAGGAACTTTATAATCCAGCTGAGAGACCAGACAAAACAATTCAAAAACACTTCAATGTGCTAGATTTCATGATAAACTTTTTTTTTTTTTTAATTTAAGAAGGAATAAGTGAATGCAGTCTGAGGTATTCAGAGAGGCCTTCAATGCAGAAAGTACAAGGGAATAAAGCTGGTCTTTGAAGAAAGAGAAGGAATGGAGGGGGAAAGAAAGGGTGTTTCTGTCAGAGAGCATAGTAGCAATGACCAAAGAAGGGAGCAGGGATTCCCGTAATGCAAACCCACCCCCTCTCCAGGACCTTTCTTGTCTGGTCAGTCATTGTTGTCTTGCCTAATTTATTTCTTCATCTTCACTGGCTCTTTCCCCTCAACACACAAACATCCACTGTCAAATCCAGTGACTTTTTAAAGTTCTCATTGGTTGCTTCTTAAAATCTTCTCTTGGATTTGTTGATTCCTTACTTTTCTGATTTGTCTTGCCTTTTTAACATCTCCTCAATTTCCTTTCTCTGCTTACTCCTTAGTATGTCCATTCATTTGTTAAACATTTATTGAGCATCTGTTAGGCATCAGGTACTAGAGAAATGAATGAAAAAATGAATGAATGAATATATAATTTCTGTCTTCAATGACATTTATGTGTGACAGACATAGAAGCTGATAGTTAAAAGAGTATGTGGCAAGTACACTGAGAGTTGTTCAACAGAATGCTACGAGAGAAGAAAAGTTATCTACCTCATCCCGGGATAAGAGGGTAGATAGGAATGTCCCAGAGAAAGTTTCTTAAAGGAGGGGATGCCTGAGCTGAATCTTAAGAGATGAGTAAGAGCCGAACAAATGTGGGGAGAAGTGTGGAGGGTGGAAGGGCATTCTGGAAAGAGGAAACAGCATCAGCAAAGGCAAGAAATGGCCCAACATGCACCTGTCGAGCTTACTGAAATGAAATTAAGGATAGAGATTGGTAGGGAAGGAAGCTGGAGAGGTATTTAGGACCTGAGTCACAAAAGGCCCTCTGTGCCTGCTGAGGGATCTTGCCTTTAATTTTGTGGGTAGTGGAGAAACCCTGAATGGGTGTAAGCAAAGGAGGGACACTGCTTTATTTTACATATACAAGTGGATCCCCATTACCTTTGCTCATGTTCAAGGCCCTTTACTCCATCTCCACAACATAAAAAGCTAATACATATCTACAAACACTACATTTTACTTCTAATCATTAGCAAGTTTAGGCTCATTCTATTACAGATATATTGCACGTAAATTCTCCTTTACAGTTTCTCAGATAGATTATTTCTTTTCACTAATAATAATCCCACTTGGAAAAGCAAAGCTGACATTTTTATGTGCTTGACTTTTCAAGGTACTGCCGCATGACAGCAAAGCTCGACGACTTTTTGTAACAAGTGGTGGACTTAAAAAGGTTCAAGAGATAAAAGCAGAGCCTGGCTCTCTCCTTCAAGAATACATCAACAGTATTAACAACTGTTACCCAGAGGAAATAGTAAGGTGGGAAAAATGGACTTTGAGTAGTTCAAAATTATAATGTAGTTTTTCTGTTTTCAGATCTAGATTTTATATTCATTGTGTCAAAATGTGGTCTTGAAATACTACATAAGACCAATGTACACATTTACTTCTCTCATGATCTCTTTTTCCCCTCAAATTTAGTAATGTTCTGATTGACACACACCTCTCCAAATCAAACTGGAATGTCATCTGAGACATATCTATACTAATCCAACACACGCTTTACCAAAGAGTACCTGAATACAGAGTGCAAGTTAAATTAGCAATCTTTAATGTGACCCTGATTTAGAAGGGGCCTGTAGATTCTGATTTTCATAGTTCCCTGCATATTATTTTTCTGCCTTAAGCTCACATTTATATCAAGAGGAGTATTACAAATAGAAAAGAGATGTTGAGTGGCAAAAAGAAAGTTACTATCTATATTTGAAAGAAATGTTTGTGATATGCAGGTGCCTCAGTAATGTAGTAGGAAGTTCTTTTCAAGATTAATTTTTTTAATAAGGTTGATTTACAGAGCATTAAGCTTAAGCCTCAGTCCTTGTAAGGCTAAAGAAGAACTATACCACTAAACCCAAAATAAATAAAAGCAAAGTTACCAAGAAAAGATAGAATGATTTAAACAACTGAATCTTGAAAAACACCAGTAAAACATTCAGAATTAAAGGCCATATTTATCTGTATTTGTCTAATTCTACATTCATTTCTTATTTTCCCTAGTTAATGTTAGAGAATATATATTACAATGTTTAAACCTTATGTTATAATTTACATATGTTATATAAATGCTTCTTCCTATTTAATATCAGTGGTTTTTAATGTATATGGTAACACTCATTGTAAAAAGCACAAAACTAATTTTCTGTTCATATATATTCTTCCAGCAAATTCTTTCTAGAGGTAGAGTTCATATACTTTTGTGAGGTTCATGAGTACTGCTTGACCAAAAGAGTTCCAATAAGTTAGTTTTAAAAATATTAATATATAAAAATATATCTAAGGGGTAGTATATCATAAATGTATATCTACTATATATAATATACAGAAAAAATAATATACAAAAAAGCTTATGTAAAATAGGTGTGAAACCACTAAATGAAAAAAATATGAAAATCTTTTATCAGGAAAAGAAAATAAAGTTAATTTGCATACATTCATCCCTTCAGGGAGAATGCTATTTTATGTAAGTTTAAAATAGCTTTCAATGTAATTTTCTAACATAAACAAAATTACAGGAAAAAAACTAAAAAAGCTGAAGGGCTCAAAATGGAATGACCTATTAGAATTAACCAGCAATAATGTACTTTCTTGAACAGAAGTCTTCTTTCTACTCCTTTCTAGAATTATTTTACAGAGTACTAGGGGAAAATGAAAACTCTGTCATATTATAATTTAATCTGGTGCTTTGTCAAAATACTGTTGTATAATTTTAACCTCACATTCTGTGATCTGGGATTACATTTTTTTTTATTTTATTATGTTATTTTAGTCACCATACATTACATCATTAGTTTTTGATGTAGTTTTCCATAATTCATTGTTTGCGTATAACACCCAGTGCTCCATTCAATATGTGCCGTCTTTAATACCCATCACCAGGCTAACCCATCCCCCCACCCCCCGCCCCTCTAGAACCCTCAGTTTGTTTCTCAGAGTCCATAGTCTCTCATGGTTCGTCTCCCCCTCCGATTTCCCCCCCTTCATTTTTCCCTTCCTACTATCTTCTTCTGTTTTTTTAACATATAATGTATTATTTATTTCAGAGGTACAGGTCTGTGATTCAACAGGCTTACACAATTCACAGCGCTCACCATAGCACATACCCTCCCCAGTGTCTATCACCTAGCCACCCCATCCCTCCCACCCCCCACCACTCCAGCAACCCTCAGTTTGTTTCCTGAGATTAAGAATTCCTCATATCAGTGAGATCATATGATACATGTCTTTCTCTGATTGACTTATTTCACTCAGCATAATATCCTCCAGTTCCAACCACATCATTGCAAATGGCAAGATTTCATTCCTTTTGATGGCTGCATAATATTCCATTGTATATATATACCACATCTTCTTTACCCATTCATCTGTCGACGGACATCTTGGCTCTTTCCATAGTTTGGCTATTATGGACATTGCTGCTATAAACATTGGGGCGCACATACCCCTTCGGATCACTACATTTGTATCTTTGGGGTAAATACCCAGTAGTGCAATTGCTGGGTCATATGGTAGCTCTATTTTCAACTTTCTGAGGAACCTCCATACTGTTTTCCAGAGTGGCTGCACCAGCTTGCATTCCCACCAACAGTGTAGGAGGGTTCCCCTTTCTCTGCATCCCCACCAACATCTGTCATTTCCTGACTTGTTAATTTTAGCCATTCTGACTGGTGTGAGGTGGTATCTCATTGAGGTTTTGATTTGGATTTCCCTGATGCCGAGCGATGTTGAGCACTTTTTCATGTGTCTGTTGGCCATTTGGATGTCTTCTTTGGAAAAATGTCTGTTCATGTCTTCTGCCCATTTCTTGATTGGATTATTTGTTCTTTGGGTGTCGAGTTTGATAAGTTCTTTATAGATTTTGGATACTAGCCCTTTATCTGATATGTCATTTGCAAATATCTTCTCCCATTCTGTCGGTTGTCTTTTGGTTTTGTTGACTGTTTCTTTTGCTATGCAAAAGCTTTTTATCTTGATGAAGTCCCAATAGTTCATTTTTGCCCTTGCTTCCCTTGCCTTTGGTGATGTTTCTAGGAAGAAGTTGCTGCAGCTGAGGTCGAAGAGGTTGCTGCCTGTGTTCTCCTTTAGGATGTTGATGGACTCCTGTCTCACATTTAGGTCTTTCAACCATTTTGAGTCTATTTTTTGTGTGGTGTAAGGAAATGGTCCAGTTTCATTCTTAGGCATGTGGCTGTCCAATTTTCCCAACACCATTTGTTGAAGAGACTGTCTTTTTTCCATTGGACATTCTTTCCTGCTTTGTCAAAGATGAGTTGACCATAGAGTTGAGGGTCCATTTTTGGGCTCTCTATTCTGTTCCATTGATCTATGTGTCTGTTTTTGTGCCAGTACCATACTGTCTTGATGATGACAGCTTTGTAGTAGAGCTTGTAGTCCAGAATTGTGATGCCGCCAGCTTTGCTTTTCTTTTTCAACATTCCTCTGACTATTCAGGGTCTTTTCTGGTTCCATACAAATTTTAGGATTATTTGTTCCATTTCTTTGAAAAAAGTTGATGGTATTTTGATAGGGATTGCATTAAATGTGTAGATTGCTCTAGGTAGCATTGACATCTTCACAATATTTGTTCTTCCAATCCATGAGCATGGAACGTTTTTCCATTTCTTTGTGTCTTCCTCAATTTCTTTCATGAGTATTTTGTAGTTTTCTGAGTACAGATTCTTTGCCTCTTTGGTTAGATTTATTCCTAGGTATCTTATGGTTTTGGGTGCAGTTGTAAATGGGATTGACTCCTTAATTTCTCTTTCTTCTGTCTTGTTGTTGGTGTATAGGAATGCCACTGATTTCTGTGCATTGATTTTATATCCTGCCACTTTACTGAATTTCTGTATGAGTTCTAGCAGTTTTGGGGTGGAGTCTTTTGGGTTTTCCACATAAAGTATCATATCATCTGCAAAGAGTGAGAGTTTGACTTCATTTTAAAAATTGGCTAATTATCTTGTAGAATTCTGATTAGCTGACTTTTCATGGTTCTTATGTTTTTAAAAGCATTAGGTTCTATAGAACTTAGAGGTGTTTTGTAGAAATCTTTGAAACATTGTCTATGAAAATGGACAAATATAAGCTCAAAATGGTTTTATTTTTGTAATCATATAATTCTCAAGAATCACTTGGTGACTTTTAGAACTAATTATTCTTTATAAGACAGATTATCAGTGGATACATTCTTTCAGCTGTTATTAGCCTAAACATTTATTTCATATTGCCTTGCAGTTTTAGTAATCTTTAAAGATCTCTAATAAAGGTGGCTGGTGTGCTGAGCAGAAAGGGGCTTAGGCCTAGATGTTAGAAGGCCTGAGTTCTAATCTTGACCCATTCCACAGCCAGGAATATTTCTGGAACTCCTCTGTCTTCTGGATCTCTGCCTAGACTAGACTATATTGTAATCAATATAAAAATTATTAATGAGTTATTTCATTTTTTATGCTAAGTTTTTGAAATCTGGTAGGTATTTTATCACCTCTAGTTCATCTCAATTCAGATGCTGAATTTTATTAGAAATACTTATCTGTATTTGGAGTATATAAAGTTTACAGTTGAAAAGATAGATTCACAAGTTGTTTCAAAGACACCTAAAAGTTTCACCTAGGGGCACCTGGGTGGCTCAGTGGGTTAAGCTCCCGACTCTTGATTTTGGCTCAGGTCATAATCTCAAGGTCGTCAGATCGAGCCCCACATGGGGTGGGCATGGACCTGCTTAAAATTCTCTCTCTCCTTCTTCCTCTGCCCCTCCCCCTACTTGCACACGTGCTCTCAATCTCTTGAATAAAGTTTCACCTAAAATATCTGAACTGAATATCAGTTTTTACATTTTTATTACAATTAAATAAAAAAATTCAGTTCTTTAGTCACACTAGCCATATTTCTAATGCTCAATAGTCACATGTAGCTAGGGGCTACCACATGAAACAGCACAATTTTTTAAGTTTTGGTTTTTCTAAATCTACTTCTTACCATTTATATAAAAGGTACCTATCTTGTATCTGACCCATTTATCAGGCCTAGGAATGTGAGGCCTGTTTTAAAATTTGTGGCAAACTCAGAGAAACAGTTGTGACTTCCTAAGTGTAAGAGTACTTCAGAGAGACCCACTGTTGAAGGACAGTTTTTTGAAGGGTAGGATGCCTTTAGACGAGAAACATTCTTTAGGGTAAATTTTGTATGTCTCTGTTTAACTATGACTGCCTATAAATACTCTATTTATAAATACTCTATTTACTGTACTCTAACAGAAAATACTGTTCTGTTTTGTTCACCTCCACTTGACAAATTGTGGGAGAAATTAGTATAATATAAGTTGTGAGTTTTTAAGTCAAGCATCTGAGGATAGGTAAAGATAACTAACAAGGACAAAGCAAATCTTAAACATTAGATTTTATCTGGAGAGAATACCTTAGGAAGTTTAATTATTTTGAGTGTTTTGGAAAATTTTAAATTACATTGACTTTTTATCTGTTTATTATATTCTAGAATGCCTGCCAAATTTTATTTGACATACTTTTATGTGCATATAAATTCTTTCCATAGATATGAAGCATTCCATAATGCATTAATCAATATATTTAATACTTTTATACTATTTTATAAAACATTCAATTTATAAATATAAATTTTTCGTACTACAGATGCCCCAAATCAATGAAAATGACTAATTTCCTAAGTTTGTATGATGGGATATTTGTAAACCATTTATTAAATGGTTCTTTAATGTGAATTATACTCCCAGAAATTTTTGTTTTTATTGGTGACCAGATCTGATTAAGACATACAATGAGAATAATCTGTAAGGCAATCAGAATGCAGTCATTGATTAGTAATGTCTACTTTATGAAGAAACCAATTAGCTATGATCACTAAAGCAACACCAGTCATTTAACATAATAAAAACAGTCTCTGTAATAAAATACTAGCCCTGGATCCAAGTATCTTGCTTTGAAAATACCCCTTCTGTGCCACTGCATTAATAGCCCTTCAATGTTTTGCTATTTATCTAGCACAGTCTTGTGAGTTGGTGTTCTCTTCCTTGATAGTCTCTAACCCTATGCACAACGCATTACTGGAGCACAAGTATTTCGAGTATATTTGAGGTTTCACTGATAGAATTAATTTAGATAAATACCTTATATTGCATCTTTTGTGCCTGCTGTGCTGAACCTTGTCCCAAGTATCTAACAGAAAATTTTCTTTTTCAGGTATTATTCCCCTGGATATTCAGATACACTTCTGCAGAGAGTGGACAGCTATCAACCGCTTACTCACTAAGCGAAGTTCTGTTTTTATACTCTAATTCACAATGGAGTATTTATGAATGACAGTTGTTAAGGCTCTTTCTAAATATTTGAACTAAGTACATTCTAGATTTATTCAGTGTGAAATACCTTTGGATAATATTTTCTAAATTTATGTAATACTTTGAAAAATTAGTGGTCTGAATAGATGAGGAACTACTGGTCATTTGCATAGGATTTGTTCTAAGGGTAAATTTTTGGAAGACACTAAAAGGTCTTAAGGCATTTGTTACTGTTCTTTTGAACCCCTCTCCACAGCCCCCAAACACTCACACCCCCAACTACATATAGATGAAAGATGGTGTTGAAAACTTTTAGTTACTTTGGCCAATTCCTCCTAGACACAGGCAAGGAAAACTGGCCTTGCAAATTCCTCAGCAGGACATAGATGGGAAACAGCCAGAAGAGGAAACTAATGACAGAAGTATGGGGCACCGGAAGAGACTCCGATGCTGTTTGCATCAGTGCATTCTCCAAACACAGGGAATCTATGGATAACCTGTCAGGAAGCTCTCCTCTTCATGCCAAATTTTCTAAGCTCTTTTCTCAGCTCCCTGAAACTCTTCCTTACCTTTCATGGGGCTGGAGAGGAAGGAAGTCAATATTAAGCATTATTCCACTACAGACATGCTTCCCATTTCATTGAAAAGTTTCTGAGTCTAGCCCTGCTCATGAATAAACAAGGAAGCAGGCAAATAAAATGGGTCCTCAGTATACCCTGTCCTCGCTTCACATCCCCAAGTTTTAAAAGCCACATTTTCAGAGATTTAAGAAATAATTTAAAAAGAATACCATTAGACTTAGACTTTGCATGCATTTTCACTTAGAGAGCTGAAAGGAGGTGAGAGGGAGCTTCAAAAAAAATTTTTAAATAAAAACAACATTAGAATCTCCTTTGCCTTTTTTTCTTGTGGTGTACTTCTGACCTTGGGGATTACATGATTAGGTTTAAGTCTTGGTTAGTTGGTGTGTGTGTGTGTGTGTGTGTGTGTGTGTGTGTGTGTGTGTGTTTGTCTGTCTTTTGATCTAGAAGGACATTCCTTACAATGATCTTCCCTGGATATCTCATTTAGCTTATATAAACAGCACTTTATTTTTACAACTTCAGGAATAGGATACTTGACTCTTATTGGTTGAAACTTATTCATACAGTTCACTTGTTATGAAAACAGGTGCATATCAGTGGTGCTGAAGAGAGATGTTGAAAATCTAGGTTCTAAACATATCTGTTACAGAGTAACAGAGTAAGGAGTGATAATATTCGTTCAGCTTACTCTTAAGATGCTTATGAATTAACCTCCAATGATACAGGTAACAGTTTTGTAAACTGTTCCATTCTGTGCAAACTGACATATGAACTAAGGGGAATCTTGACAGTCAATAACAGATCACACATTTTGACCGGCAATTGGGCACATCCTTTTAGGTAAGTGGAGTTGATACCAAATGATTATGATAAAAAAAGCTACATTGCCTACCCTCATGGAGTTTTCTAATAGAAACACATTTGCCCAGACCCAGGGAATAAAATAGGCACAAGATACTGAACACAAAACGGGCATATTTCATGTAAAAGCAAATGACGTTCTCATATTTACAGGAGGTTGTCCTGTTTTTCTTTCTCTTTTCAAGTTTTTAATTCTAGTTGCTTTTGACCTGTTTTTCTAATCTTTTCCTCTCAAACTACCCCCTTAAAGGATTAGATTTGCTCATTTCTAATCTTGATTTGAGGTCCTGCATAACATAAACCCTGACCTTAAACTCCTGGGTGAGGCCATCCCCATTCCAATGTGTCAAGTTCAGAAACTAACCTTGAAAGAGTGATTTGTCTGTTTTCAAATCACCAACTCTTTGATTAAGTTAGGAGCTAGTGAATGTTGAGGCTGGTGTATACTGTAGCTTATTTTGCCACAAAATTTACTATCTAGAGAATACTGATTTGTAGCTATTCTGTTTCAGAGATTAAAAGGATTAAATGACAGTCATAACTGTAACTATTACATTTACTAGTCCATTAAGGGACTTTGGACTTTTAAAATATGATTTGGCTATGCAATTATTTTTCTAGTAATATGAATATTTACGGGTTTTTTAAAAGATTTTATTTATTTGTCAGAGAGAGAGCACATGCGCAAGAGAGAGCACAAGCAGGGGGAGCAGCAGGCAGAGGGAGAGGGAGAAGCAGGCTCCCCGCTGAGCAGGGAGCCCGATGCGGGGCTCAATCCCAGGACCCTGGGATCATGACCTGAGCCGAAGGTAGACGCTTAACCGACAGAGCCACCCAGGCGTCCCCTTATGGGTTTTTAAAAGAAGAACCATTAGAGAGAGAGAAAGAAAGAGCAAGAGTGGGAGGGGAGAGGCAGAGGAAGAGGGAGAGAGAATTTTTTAAGCAGACTGACTCTGCACTGAGCGCAGAGCCCCACACAGGGCTCAATCTCACCACCCCAGGATAACGACCTGAGCCAAAAGAAAGAGTCTGATGCTTAACCAAATGTGCCACCCAGGTGCCCCACTTTTGTTTTTAAGAGGACTTCACAGGGCATAAAATTAAATATTCAGTGATATTGCTTTAAAGAATGGTAAGTTTTATTGTAATTAATCTTTTTAAAAAATTAGGAAATATAGGAGAGGATAAAGAAAAAAGCAAAAACATCACTCCAAATCTCACAACCCAGAAAATAATTGTCATTAACAAGCTGACATAATCCTAGATACCTCCCTGAGCCTTTGTACAGATAAATTTTTTAGAGAAGTGTATTCATGCTATCCGTGCTGTTTTAAAATAAAAAGCAAAAGTTGTAATAGCTTGTTTCACAGAAGATGGAGCTTTTTCATTTTTTTTATTTCAGTGGGTCTAATAGGGGAAAGGTCTCCTCAGTGGTAAATCAATATAAAATATTTATAAATGGGCTCCTTTTATTAATGATTGACTAGTATTTGCTATACAGATTTTATCTTTTATATTTTTTGGGTTTTTTTAGCAGACATTTTATTTCATAATTTCATAAGTGATTTTATTAAAACAGACCATGAAGTTTAAGGTCTTTTTCTTTTCTCTTCATACCTGAAGTTATGACTTTGTGAATGCTACAAAGATTTTATTCTTATTTTTATTTTTTATTTTTTTTTAGAGAGAGTGCATGTGGCGGGGGGGGGCAGGACAAAAGGAGAGGAAGAGAGACAATCTTAAGCAGGCTCCACGCCCAGCGCAGAGCTCAACACGAGGCTGGATCTCACGACCCTAAGATCATGACCTCAGCTGAAATCAAGAGGTGGACGTTTAACCGACTGAGGCACCCAGGCACCCCCTAAATGTTACAGAGATTTTAAAATGAGTGCTATTTATGGCTTACCAGTTTTACAACACTGGATCAATATGACACTAAAAATATAACATTTTGCAAGGTGGGTTGGTGTAGATATTTATATATTAAAATAAAGCTTATAATTTTTCCCATGTATACAGAATTGGTGGTAATACATTCCGGCTAAAATTTATACTAAAATATAGAATGTATACATTACTGATGGTAAGTATTTACTCAAAGTATTTTTGGATATAAAGAAGTCCAATCCTTTGAGAACTACTGTAACCTATTATTGACTTCTCTGCTTTTTGAATTTCTGTAGCACATATAGTTTAAATCACACAAGTTTAATTAAAATTCCAAAGAGAATGTCATCATTCTCCCATTTTTTTTTTCTTCACGAACTTAAGTATGACCTTTTCCTTGGATGAAGCACCCTGTGCTTTTCTGTCCCCAGTGGCACCCAGCACTGTTGTAAGCATGCAGGAGCACCAGGAGCTGGCTGGGCTGAGCATCAGGGCAGCGCAGCCCTCTGTGGTCACGTCTCTTCAAGTCCCTACACCTTACTTTTTCTGAAAGATCTTTCTTTTCTTTTTTTTTCTTTTTTCTTTTTTCTCTTTCTTTCTTCTTTCTTTCTCTCTCTCTTTCTTTGACAGAGAGAGAGAGCGCGCACAAGCAGGGGGAGCGGCAGGCAGAGGGAGAGAGAGAAGGAGAAGCAGGCTCTCTGCTGAGCAGGGAACCTGACGTGGGACTCGATCCCAGGACCTGGGATCATGACCTGAGCCAAAGGCAGACGCTTAACCATCTGAGCCACCCAGGCACCGTTGAAAGACCATCATTTAATGTAGAAGAGCACAGGCTCTAGAGTTAGAGACCCATTTTAGAATCTCAAAACTGCTATACCCTGACTCAGTGGCCTTCAGCAAGTTACCAATAGTACCCATTTTATAGGATCCTGAGGATTAAACAGGGTGAATGAGCACAGGCCCTGGCATGTAGTATGCAGTGACAGCACTAACTATATGGTATCTTTGCGTATTAGAAAAAGATGCACTCTCCTCAAGACACTTTACTTTCATCTAGCAGAAATTGTTGTAATATTCTGATTTTTAGATTAAGACACTTTACTGCCATCTACTGGAAAATTCTCTTAGTAAATATGCAAATCCATGATTTCTATGATGTGAACCACATCCCCTTAGATGTGCAGGTGCCCTTGTGCAGTATACAACCTGCACAACTGTGCACATATGTGCTCAGTAGATCATATTTGCTACTCTTCTTTTCACTTTTGTAAATGGGGTTTGGAAGAAAATTCCAGATAAACAATGCTATTGTATGAAGCAATTCATTAAAAAAAGTCAAGGAGTCAAAGTTAATCTCTATAAATAGTTTATCTCTATTTTGTTACAAAGCCTGGAAACATTTGAGCTTACTACTTCTTTTGCTTCCCACTTCCCACACAGAAAGGTATGTTCTACAGTAAAACCTGCAATTTAAGTTAGCAGAGATACGAACTAAGCCATTATTCTGGCATTTATAAAAACCGAAAGACCAAATAGGGGACATATATATGCAAAATCAAAGTATGTTCTGGAATAATCTATATAGCATTTTAATCTTGATTTTAAAATTGGTTTCAGAATATTACATCGTTAATGCAAGATGGCGGATCTCTGGAAAGCAACTCTGCTGGGGCTCTGCTATCCTTTCTTCATCCCAGAACCTGGGCTGGGATATGACGGGTGACTCTTCTAGCCAGATAGCCTTCATTGAAGGGGTCATTTTAGGACCTTTTTGTACACAAAAGGCAAAAATCTGGCTCATTTTCATACCTAGCAGTCCAATCATGAAGAAGGTTGACTGCAGTTGGGTAAGGGAGAGTTTATTGATAATGGGAACTCTCTCTCAGGATACAGGATTCATCTCCTTGGCAAGGACCCTAGGAGCTGGGATGGCTCTTGGAAGCTTGGAGGAAGTGACTTCCCATAGGAAATGAAGTGGAAATGCTGCATCTGCCATGGGAGACGGGAAGAAGGTATCATGTGACTTGAGGGCTGCTCATGCTGCTGCACAGACCCTAGATAGGACTGGAAAACCCACTGGCAGACTCTGTTCTAAGAGAAGCCCAGAGAACACCCCATTTACCAAGATGGTAAGAAATGAACTGTTAAGAGGGTAACAACCATTGAGAATCTCAGTAATAATGCTCTTCCTATGCCAGGGTTGACTGGTGGAGACAGTGTTAGAAAACTGAGCTCCTTAGTAGGGATGATGGGGTCCCGAAATAATAGAGGCCAGGTGAATACTTAACTGTCAGAAGCAGCAAGGTGTGTGCAATTATTGCAATGAGTTGCAAAACTGGAGTGGCAACCAAGGATCCAAGCTGTAGACAGCCATGAAGACAGTTAAAGGAACTCAGCGTTTCTAGAGGTAGTCATTAAGGGTATCCATTTATAAAATAAAAATCAATGAAAAATGGATGGTCAGTAGGCTAAGGGCAGCTTCATCACAGTCACTTGCCCAGTTTCCAGACCTGAGTCAATTCTCAGATCTGGAACCAACTGACTGAAGGACAGACTGGCTGCAATGAGGATGGAGCCTGAAATGCCTCATCCAGTGTATTCAGGGGCTATTTCCCATGCACTTCAAAATACTGCCCCCGTCCTTTTAGTGGGTGACAGAGCACTGCAGCAGGGGTACGCCCCAGGACAAGGGGCCCTGCCAGATCACTCAGCAGGCCCTGTGGTATTAGAGGGATCTGTGGTGGGAAAGGATGCTGTGCAGAGTTACTGCTAATCCCAATAGGGGAACCAGAGCATAGGCTCCTGGGATTTGGAAGCAAGGTCATACCATCTATAGTAAAGAACTTTACACCATTTGAGAAGAAGTTCTTATAGACTGATGCCCTGATTGAGACAGAGCAACTGACCATGGGACATCAAGTAACTAACTCTGCAACCAGAGATAATCATGAACTAGGTTCTATCAGACCCATCAGGTCATAATTTGGGTGGGCCCAGCAGCAATCCATCATAAAATGGGAATGTAAGATCCAGGATTGGGCATGGGCAGGAGGGCCAGAGGGCACAAGTCAGTGGTTCCAGCTGGTGGCCCAGATCTCCATGTCTTCTACCACTATTGTGCTGGCATTCACAACTATGGGTTCATAACTAGCTCACGACTGTGGCTACATGGGGGAGTCTCTTATGGCCAGCTGACAGAAGAGGAGAAAGGCCAACCTTCATTTACAGATGGGTTGGCCCAGCACAAGAGTGTAAGCCAAAAAGAGGGGCTGCTGCACTGCAGGCCTGCTTAGGGGGGCCCTGAAAACAGTGGTGAGGGCAAGTTTCTGGCGATGCACCTGGTTGTCTGCTTTGTGTGGAAACAAGAATAGTTCAAGGTAAGAATATACACAGGCTCATGGACAGTGGTAAATGCAGTGGCAATTTGGCCAGAGGCTTGGAAGGAGAAATATTAGTATGTCATGGATAAGGTGTGGACACAAAGTGTGAAGAATATTGTGTCCCAGGTTCATGCATATCAAAGTGCCACCATCAGATAGGCACTAAATAACATTCATGACCCAGCCAGGGACATCAGCCAGTCTCTCATCAGCTACTGTAGTGCTGGCACTAATGGGTACTTAAGTGGAGTAGCCATGGTGATGGGGATGGTGGCTACGAATAGGGCTTCGACTCATCAAGGCTGATCCAGCCACTGCTGCCACCAAATATCCAATCTGTCGATCAGAGAAATGAATGCTGACCCCCCAGTTACAGCACCATCCCTCAAGGCAACCAACCAACCATCTGGAGGTAAACTGACTACAGTGGACCTCTGTATTCATCTTGACTAGGGTTGTTATACAGTCTAAGGATAAGTTTTCCTTTTCTATCTACAGGACCCAGCCAACATCACCATCTGAGAAGAAGGAATGTTTGATCTACTGACACAAGATCCCATACAACACTGCTTTGGACCAAAGAGTACACTAGTACACTGGTCCAATCCCATACTGCATCTTAAATCACTGGCATGACAGAAGGGTAGAATGGCCTCTTAAAGACACAGTTGAGGCTCCAGCTAGGAGATGATACGCCTTGAGGTTGAGATGCCACCCTAAACCTTTAACCGTTAGATGGTACTGTGTCCCCAACAGGTAGAATATATGGGTCCAGGAACTATGGGGGAAAGTAGGTGGCATTCCCAGTGGTATACTTGGAGAGTTCCCAGTGGTACACTTGGAAAGTTTGTGCTTCCTGTCCGCAAAACTTTAGACTCTGTGGGTCAGAAGGTCTTGTTCTCAGAGGGTAAAGCTTCATCAGTGGACACAAAGTCCCACTGTACTTTATATGATGGCTGCAGCTCTAGTCACTTCAGTCTCCTTATGCCAAGAGACCAGGAGGAAGGAAAGGAGTGACTAAACTAGCAAAGATCATTGATCCTGATCATCAAAAGGTAGAGCTCTGTTACAGAATGCAGAGAGGGAACAATGTTTGGCACACAAATGATCCAATGGAGTCTCCTGATGCTCCCATGCCCAGTTTTAACAGTAAACAGATAAGAACAGAAGCCATGATCTAAGATGGGAATGATGACCAGGTCTTAAGACTCTTGGAGATGAGGGTCTGGGTCACCTACCAGGCAATATGCTTCAACCAACATGGGTGCTAGCTGAGGCAAATCTAGAATGGGTGGTGGAGAAGGAAATAAAGTACCAGTTACTGAAGGCTTGAGATCCATTGCATCTGTAGCAACTGTAGTTTTCCCACAAACCTTCTTGTAAGTTTCCCCAGCAATAAAGGCCAACCAGAATCCTAGACTTGCTGGTTATTAGGTGGATGAATTTATTATAAGAAACAGTTGGTGGCACGTGAAAAGATGCTCAACATCACTCATCATTAGGGAAATGCAAATCAAAACCACAATGAGCTATCACCTTACACCTGTCAGAATGACTAGAAACAAAAGGACAAGAAATAACAGGTGTTGGTGAGGATGTGGAGAAAAAGTAACTCTTGTGCACTGTTGGTGGGAATGTAAACTGGTGCAGCTACTGTGGAAAACAGTATGGAGGTTTTCAAAAAATTAAAAATAGAAATACCATATGATCCAGTAATTCCACTACTGGGTATTTACCCAAAGAAAACGAAAACACTAATTTGAAAAGATATATGTACCCCTATGTTTACTGCAACATTGTTTATAACAGCCAAGATATGGAAGCAACCCAAGTGTCCATCAATATATGAATGGATAAAAAAGTTGTGGAATGTGTGTACATATATATATACACATACATACACATATATACACCCACTGGAATATTACTCAGCTATAAAAAAGAATGAAATCTTGCCAATTGTGACAACATGGATGGATCTAGAAAGTATCATGCTAAGTGAAATAAGACAGAGAAAGACAAATACCATATGATTTCTCTTATACAGAGAATCTAAAAAACAAAACAAATGAACAAAGAAACACATAAAAAGCAGAAACAGACCCACAAATACAGAGAACAAACTGACGGTTGCCAGAAGGGAGAAGGGTGAGGGGCTGGGCAAAATGGGGGAAGGGGAGTGGGAGGTCCAGGCTTCCAGTTATGGAATGAATAAGTCACAGGAATAAAAGATACAGCATAGGGAATATAGCCAATGGTATTGTAATTGTGTGGTATGGGGACAGACGGCAGCTACACCTGCGGCGAGCACAGCGTAATGTATAGAGGTGTCGAATCACTATGTTGTACACCTGAAACTAATGTAACACTGAGTGTCAACTACACTTCAGTAAAACAAGGAAAGAAGCAGCAGATGGGTCTGAGCAGGGATGAACTGTAATGGACGCTCCTCTTCAAAGCCAAGGGCCAATGCACCCATCCATTCTCCAGCTGCAGCTCTTTCCTAGGCAAAGCTTTTCTATCCTTACCACAAATATAAACTGAATTAAATACTCAACCCACAACCTGAATGAGCCTTAATAATTTGCTAACTCTTAAAATTAACACCTTAAGTTGAACCCCTCCCCCAAAGCTTAAGAACACTTAGGCAACTAGTTTAAATTGGAACCAAACCAAACCAGAACATCACATTTTCTCAGATCTAAACCCAAAGCACAGTTTCAGACACTTTGCACGTTTAACCCTAGCTAGCCTCTTTTTGGCCTTAGTAGCTCTTGCTAATCAGAAGCTTCTAACTTACTCAGATGGGGAAGAAAACATCAGTTGTATTTCCAAAAGTAATTCCACACCCACGCAACATCATACCCCCCAAGTCACATCATACAAGCAAGTGACACCTGGCTGATTAATTGTAAAGTCATCTCGGTTCTCCTTGATTTAGCCTAACGAAGGCTCTGAATATAAAGGGTGAAATCTTAACCTCATTTACGATGAGGTTGCCTCACAGCTCAGGCAAAATCTCTGGGTTTCTCATCCAAGGGCAGGGGTGGGGGTGGGAGTAGGGAGGGAGTTAAACAGTATTCATGTGGAAAATTATTCTTAGAAGTCTTTTGATTGCTGCTCATACGAGAGATACAGGTCTGGGTTTCAGCAACACAAGGTCAGGAACCATTCATCTCTGTATCCAACATATCACTTAGCATGGCTGCCTGGCACTCAGTAGATCAATAGAGTCCCTGCAGAGTTCCTTGAGCCACGCTGGTTGTTGGCAGCAGGGACCTTGGCCAGGACACTGGGAAAGTAGCCTGCCCGAGCAAGAAGAGGCTCTTTCCAAGCTGCACTCTGTCCAGACTGCTGCCATTCTGTTTACACTGGGCCTCGGAATCTGGCTGTACTGTCAGCCACAGCCCCTCAACTCAAGTTAGTGCTGCCTCACGCAGTTCTTCTTAGGACTTTAAGATGATAGCAAAAAGGCCCAGTTTCAGGAATGAACCCCCACGTAGAACAATTCTGAGTTTATTAAACTGTGAGAGCTTGAATGCGTACTCCATGCGTGTGAATCAAACTCTACGGGGATTTTCGGGTTTGACACAGAGAAACACTGAGCAGGGGCTGGTGGCTGAGTCGCTGGTGCTGGGCTTTGGAGGAACCAGTGGACTTCCTGGGCCAAGTCTCCCAGAGGAAGGCTTGGCTGTTCCACTCTTCCCTGCATTCCACGAGGTCCTGAGTATCCTCCCAGTAAATCTGCACTTTTATTTAGGTTCTCTCCAGTTGGTTTCTGTCACTTGCAAATGGAAGCAAAGCACTGTAGAGGAAACCAGTGTCCAGAATGATGGTGTCACCGAAGGAAGAGGTGGGATGCAGGAAGGAAAGTGAGTGGAGCTGGGGTGAAGGCTCTAAGAATCACCTTTCTTCAGCTACAGGCAAGCGGCTGCACGTGGACGGCTGACTGGAGCTCAGCAGAGGCCTGCCAGGGGCAGCGCCCAGGAAGGGTGGGTTTTAAATATTCATCTCAAAAGCTGAATGTCTTCTCTTCCTCTCCTGTCTGCTTAAGAATCTCTCCGACAGTTCTTGCTCCAACTACTTGTTTTGAGTCTCCCTCCCTCAGCTCCTTTTCTTTCCAAGGTGCTAACTGCTAACAAGAGGGCCACAGAGTTCTTTTGATTCCAGGACTGTTTCTCTGAATTATCAGCCATGTTCACTGAGCCTGAGGAGGGAACTCAGACAGTGACCGAATCCCTGCCCCTTCTCTCCATCTTCCCAAGCATCTCATTGTGAAAATGTGGAAGTCAAATCCTGCCTCTGGCTCAAGCCATCTACTTAGATGAGTTTACTGGCTCCGCTGGAAGGGCAGGCTAAATTAGGAAAGGGAAGAGAGCTGTGAATTTAAGAGAAAACTACACCAAATCTGTGTGGGAGGAGGGAAGGAAGAGAGGAGGAATTTGGACCATTTATTTGCAGCATGTCTTACTGACAGTTAAATACAGTGGTTTGTTCTGTTTTCTGCCACTCGAGGGTTATTTAATTAAATTCATGACCTAGGATGCTAACCAGCCCCACATCTAAAATAATTGCTTCTCTGTTGGTGAGATGTAAAGCCGGGATTGATTTTCCCCTGGCCGATAGCTCTCCTTTCTGAGTCATGAATGTCATCTCCACTCTCCTCCCCACGTAATTTGATCTCTGAATTTGATCCCTATTTAGTAGTACACTTCGCTAAACAGATGTCTGAGTAATTAAAATCCCACATGGGCACACTCGTCCGTGAGTTACATCTATTTAATAGCCAGCTCAGAAACTTTTCACCCTCGGCTTTTCTGCCATCCTGGTGTCCCATGTCACTGGCCTTTAGCAGGCTTCAAATATTAGAGCTCCAGCCGGCTATGTTTGTTTTCCTGCATTCACAGAGCCTCTCTTCAGTTCTGACTGAATTTTCTCACAAATCCCTGATCTCTTTCTCCTTCAGCTCACCTGGATTTTCTGTACAGTTTTCCACCAGCATTCAAATTCTCATGAGATGAATCATCCTACATTTCATTCATGCCAGCACCAGCAATAAAAAAAAGAAAAAAAATCAGAACAATGTTGTTAGAACCATGGATTAAGGGTGCCTTTTATTTTTTCCCCCTGAGGCATAGCCAAATATTTTAGTCTGAACAATCCCCCCATTTTTTTTTTTTAACTATTTGAGATCAAATACTGGAAACCTGTTTGGTTGCTACAGGTCACTGAAAGATTTTGATGGCCCAAAATTATAGAAGAATGTGTGTTTGGAGCAGGAAAGGGAAGTTAGGAAGGACTTATTACATGGAATTTACTCACTTTTTTTAAAAAAGATTTTTTATTTATTTTTTGACAGAGAGAGACAGTGAGAGAGGGAACACAAGCAAGGGGAGAGGGAGAGGGAGAGGCAGACTTCCCACAGAGCAGGGAGCCCGATGCGGGACTCGATCCCAAGACCCTGGGATCATGACCTGAGCTGAAGGCAGATGCTTAAACGACTGAACCACCCAGGCACCCCTGAATTTACTCACTTTTGAGAGATGATTTAGACGGAAATTTATTTATGAAAATATATAAAGAGATAATGTTAAGACAAATCTTATGATACTGATATAACATTACATAAAACTTGAGATTAATACTGTAATTTATAGTAGGTAAAAAATTTCCCTTGTAATTGATGGCGCATATTGACTTTAAGAATATTTTGAAATGAGTTTAGGATATATTGATCTTTTTTGATACCTATCAATTAAAACTTGAACAAAATCAGATAAGGTGAGAGTCATATAGCAAAAGAATTCTTTATTTTCCTACTTTTAAATACAGTTGCAATGCATTTAACATGGATTATTTTATAAAAGTTTCTCAGAACATGTATGCTTCTTGTGAAGTTCCTTTGTATTTGCAACATTGCAGAATAAAAAATAATGTAATCAAAAAGCAAGCAACGAGTTCAGAAGTTAACTAATACTATTTTGGTTATAGGTAAGGAAATTCTAAAAGTATTCGTCTAAACTTTATTATCATGATTGTATTTAAAAACTAGGTGAAAATCCTATTGTGCAATGGGAGCTTTGTTTTAGTGGTTTACACAACTGCTAGCCTTGTTATCTGAACTAGCAAAGGCCAGGTACATAAACAGAGACATAAATTAACAACAGGCTTCTTAGACCAACAGTGACATGGAGTAGCAGCTAGTATTTCAGGAAGGTAGACGAGTTCAACATGATGGATGGGATTTCTTTCGCTGTTTATCATCTAGCATCGTTATATCTATATCGTTATAAAGCTGATGGGTCTGGAGCTAGCTGTGCTCAGGATAACCTCCCCTTGATAAAAAGGAGAGCTGTTCCCAGCTCCTTTCCCGTCCATGCAGCTTATGCTTAATCTACTTGAAGTTTAGGGCACTTCTTTCTCTGATCCAAGCCTTCGAAGGCTTGTTTTCCCTGCAGTCATTTCTTATCACATGCTCATCCATGCTCTGTCAGCTTCTTTCAGATCATTAAAAAAAGATCACTAATTCCAATAACCCATTTATTTCTGGCTTCCCACTGCCTCAGTGTAAACTGGGGAGAATTTTTCCTGACGTCACAAAATTGTGAGGGTCAAATGAGCTCCTGTGGATGAAAGGACTTTATACATGGTTACATGTGGCCACAGAGCTTGGGCTCCAGCTCCGACTGCCCGGTTCAAATACTGTTTTCTAGCTGTGACAACTTGAGCAAGCTACTTAACTTTTCTGGACTCCAGTTTCCTAATGTGGAAAATGGACATTATAAAAGTACCTAAATCGTGGGGTTGTTTGGTGGTGGTTACATGAGACAATTCATGCATATTACGAGGTTAGAACATGCCTGGTACAGTCCCCGTTTTAAGCCCCAGTGAGTGTTAGCACAAGTGTAGGCATCAGTTCACGTCCACAACTTCATCTCCCCCCAGGTCTGGGCCTTCGGGGACCTGTCCTCATTTAGTAACTATGGAATGCTAGGCTCTATCCCTTGGGCATGGTCTGTGACAGCTAAGGTTGGAGCAGGATCTAAGAATCCTGGCTGAGCACACGTATAAACTGGCAGGTACCTTTAACACCTGCCTCTTTCTTAAGTCTTGTCCACTTGCCTTGGCTTCTTCTCCAGTGACTTTGTTTTGAATGATGTTTATCTTGATATTTTAGTTTGCTGCCTATTTGAACATACAGTCACAAAGATAAACCCTTCCTAATCTGGAAAATGGGGAGAGTAAGTATCTGCTCCTGGGTTTGTAATGAGATAAATCAAGTGAACCTCCTTCAGAGGAGACAGGAAGCACAATATTCTAGGGGTGCTTCTGAAAAAGAAAGTGGGCAAAAAGCATTTGTAATCCAACTATCATCACATGAAATGACGTGGAAACAAACAAAACATAAAAACAACAAAAACCTAGCATTCTAAAAATGGGATAAATGATTCTTCCAAACCCTTAGCATTATTATTTTTACAAAACTTTCTTAAAGGATAAGATGTTAGCTATTGGTTCAGTATTTACCAAGAAGTTTTTAAAAATTTTGTTGTTTTCATCAGGAATGTTAGATTTTTATCACCTATTAACATGATAGGGGTTTTCATATGTGACCTAAATGTATGATTTGTTACTTCAGTTATTGTATTATTAAAATTCCTGGCATTTCTAGGACAAAATCTACCTGATCATGTTAAAAATTACTTAGCTTCATTGAAAATAATTTGCTATTTTCTTTTTTTTTAAAAAGATTTTATTTATTTATTTTTAAAGATTCGAGACAGAGAGAGCATGGCGGGGAGGGGCAGACGGAGAGGAAGAGAGAATCTTCAAGCAGACACTCTGCTGAGTGTGGAGCCCAACACAGGCTCAATTCCATGACCTTGAGATCATGACCTGAGCTGAAACCAAGAGTTGGACACTAAACCAACTGAGCCACCCAGGCGCCCCCAAGATTTTATTTTTTTAAGTAATCTCTGCACTCAATGTGGGGCTCGAGCTCCCAACCCCGAGATCAAGAGTCACACGCTCCATCAATGGAGCCAGTCAGATGCCCCTGATTTTGTCATATTTTCAAGGGGAATTTTGACATTGAATTTCTTATGAGTTTGTATTTTCTGAGTGTACTTTTGTAATATTTTTGACAGGCTTTATAATAATTTTATTTGCTTCATAAAATGGGTTAAATTGTTATATCTGTATGTATTTAGAAAGAGAATTATATGTCCTTAAAAATTTGCAAAGATTTGCCTACAGGGCTGAGCCTTTTTTGATTTCTTCTCTGGTTTTGATTTACTTATTTTTTTCTATTTCTTGATTCAATGTGGGTGATTTATGTTTTTCCAGAAAAAAAAAATCTAACAGCATGTAGTTAACTACACATAGTATTCTCATATAATTAAAAAAAAAAACCCAAAAGCTTTTCCATAGCTATTATGTCTTTCTCCTTTTTAATTTATACTTTCTCTTTTTTATTAAATAGGTTTGCCAGATATTTCTCTACTTTCTTTCCATTTTTTCCAAAAAAAATTACTTTTGGAATTGATCAATAATTGTGTTTTTGGTTTGTTTTCTAATTCACTGATTTCTGCTTCAATCTTTCCTTAATTCTCCTTTTCTCAAAGTTAATTTAAGCATTACTCAGTTCACTTATTTTTATTCTTTCTTGTTGAATTTTCTCCTGCTAAACAATGTTACTAAGGTTGGTCTGGTTTCAAATGACTTTTGGGTATTTCTAAAAATTAAATCTAATCTCAGAGGAGGAAGATTTTCTATCACTGATGGGATGATGTCATTTAAAGAAATGTTACTCAGTCTCTTGTGGCAAATTTCTAAACAAATTTTTAAATGTTTGAGTAATGGAAATACAATTGCAGCAAGCTTATGACCTATTCTGAAGGGGGCAACATCTATTTGTATATATAAAATCTGTGCATTTGCTAGAACATCATCTGCCTTTACATATTTGAAAAAAATCAAGTGCTAGGACTTAAAGAGTAGCTCACATTTGCTTAATGGGATGTCCTCTGATACTGAATACTGTAACTGAAGATATGTTTAAATAATTTTTTGTTTTGTGAAAATGTGTTTACATACCTTCTGTGTACAGCCTGGCTTCATATTTGCTTGTAATTGAAATTAATCCCAAATAGAAATGCAGATTTTTCAAAGGCAAAGATTAAAAATTGTTCATATGATAGGATGACAAAGTTTTCTCTGCAAAAATCAATTCACTATGATGATGTACATGAAGGCAGAACATTTTTTCTAAAATAATTTTTTAGGGCACCTGGGTGGCTCAGTCAGCTAAACGTCTGCCTTCGGCTCAGGCCATGATCTCAGGGTTCTGGGATCGAGCCCCACATTGGGATCTCTGCTCAACGGGCAGCCTGCTTCTCCCTCTCCCACTCCCCCTGCTTGTGTTCCCTCTCTCACTCTGTGTCAAATAAATAAAATCTTTCTTAAAAAAATAATTTTTAACACTCTGATAGGCCACATTATAAGCAATAAAAAGAATAAATACTGTGCCAAGAGAAAGGCAGATTTGCAAGTGTGACCTTTGCCAACATATGTAGCAGAAGATCATCAGATCCACGTGTTTGTAGACTATGTAACAGTATTTAAGTGGCCAGGAAAGGAAGGATTTTGTGGTCAAGAAAGTGGAAATGTCCTTTTTAACATATGACCCTGACCAGTCCCATCTCAAGTAACTGTTGATCAAGTTACAGATGGTTGGCAAGCCAGGTGGGAGGGAAGAGAAATGTCTGACAAAGTTGCAAAATACAGGCCACAAAGCAAGTGGCTGTTATCATTAAAAATACAAACTTACTTAAATCTTCAATAATTAAAATAATGCAAAGAAAAATTGTTTTGCAAAGCATTCCAGAAAAAGTTGTTTCAAAAGGCTTTTACATAAAATTTTAGGGAAGACAGAACATGGCTTTATGAATAAACCAAAAACATAACTAGACACCCCCCAACTAGTAACTTCATGATCATGATGGAAAACATTTTGTGAATATATTTGAAATATACATATATTTCTTTTGCACCTACATGCATTTCAAGTTTTTTAAGCTTCCAAATGTTTAAAACATGTAAGTTTCTGTGCTCTAGGAATTTTCTTTGAGACATTAGGAACCAATAAATGGAAAAGCAAACTTTTATCTCTATCAGCTTTAAACAGAGGCATGTATATATAAATTTATGTATTCAGTATTGGTCTTAACTGGTTGCCCTTTAAAGTAGTTTAGGGTTAACAAGACAGTAAGCCAGAGCCAAAAATAACCTTAATTGTTTGTTATCGTGGCTGTGAAATTTTCAGTAAAGCACAGACCTAAAGTCCAAATGCTGCTAAAGGATTACCTTAGAAAGCAGAGCCTGAGGCCAAGTTTAAGTGCTAAGACTTTATTAGGAGGTAAAATCCCAGGGCAGGGTAAAGGGAAATGCAAAGGAAGCAAATACAAAGCAGTACATCACCGAGCTGAAAACAACTTCACTAGAAAGTAGAGCTGATTGCTCAGTCCCAAAGGAACGCTTCCAGACAAACCATACAAAACCATCTTGTCTTGAGACCTGTCTATGGAGAAAAAGGAGAGGAATTTATATGCTGGCTACTTCTTACTTCCTGTCCTTTTTGGTGCAAATTTGCATCTTGGGGCTCTAATGCTCCGCTCTTCTGGGTTTGCCACATGACCTGTCCACGCTATTGCCTGGGAAGCAAGAGCATGTTGAACCTCAAGGTTTTTCACCCGAGTCTGGGGCTGATGGAAGGAGCCAGAGGCTTCTACCTCAGAACCATGGTATGAGAGGCAGTGCTGAGGCCTGACCCCCAACAGGGCGGGTAGGCTCTCCCACGAGGAAGCCATGGAAGCAGAGGCCAGGCCTCTGCCCTGAGCACGAAGTTAAGGGGGGGCCTGGGGGTGGGACTGAGCAAATCTGGGGAGGCACATAAACTGGGTCTGGTAGAGCGTATCCCTCCAGGACTTGAGCTATTCCTAGTGGTGGTGTTCACTGATTCTTAGGGGAGGAGGAGCCCCTCAATTCAGAGCACACATTCAGGTCTCAGATGTTGTAAACCATCACGTCCCTTATTCCTCAACTATCCCTAGCAACTACTTTAACTCTTTTCTCCCCCCCTTTTTTGAGGTGTAATCTGGATATACTACAATTCACCCATGTGGAGACGACGGTGAGATAAGTTTTGTCAACTACATGTCTTATAGCCACCATTCTTATCAAGATATGGAATTGTTCCATCACCCTCAAAAAGTTCTCTCCTGCTCCTTTGCATCCCATCCCAGGCCAACTGCTTTCCGTCACCATAGTTTTGCCTCTTCTAGAATATCATATACATGGAATCATACAGACTAAGGCCTTTTGTGTTTACCTTTTCCCCCATAGCACAAAGTTTTTCAGGTCCATCCACGTATGAAGAGTGTGTCCCTCTTTATTCCTATTTTGGAGAACTTACTATGTATGCTAAACGTGGGGCATCTTTACCTGCATTATCTCCCCTGCAATCCTCACAACCATCCTACTTCACAGTGGAAGGACCCAAGGCTCAGGGGGCCCAGCAGTGGAGTTTGGGGAGGGGCCCCAGGCCGACTCCCGCCAGTCAGGCAGCCTGGCGGCTCCGCACACCGTGCTCCGGAGCCCGACCTGTGGCACCTGCTGTCCAGTTCGACGGGGCAGATGGGGCCTGGCCTTGCCCAGGCTCGGGCCAGACAGCTCGGGACGTAGGCCCCGCGGAGACTCCCCGGTGTCGGAGCCACCGCCCCCTCGGCCGCCCCGGGCCCAGCCGCCGGCCTCCCCGGCTGCCTGCTCCCGCCGAGCGGCCACTTCCAGGAGCGGAGGCGGGGCGGCCGCGGAGTTCCGGAGCCACGGCGGCCTGGACTCCGGGAGCCGAGGGCCGGCACCGCCGCGTCTCTGCGGACGCGTCACGGCGTGGGCGTCCGATCGTGCCGCGTGCCTGGGCGTTTCACCCCGCGCTGCCCGGGCGTTTCCCTCCGCGCGCGGACGGCGCTACTTCCCGCCACGGCCACGGGGCCAGGGGGGTGGCGGGGCGGAGGGGCGCCGAGTCGTCGGCGTGGGCGCGGCGTCAACCGTCGCCGCCGCGCTGCCTCCTGCGCCCGGGGGGAGCCGGCGAAGCTCGCGGGCGGCACGCAGCGTCCGCCACTTCCAGGGCTGGCCGCCACGTCCCTGTTCCCAGAAAGGAGCGAATGAGGACGGTGGTCCGGAGTCGTTTTCGGCTCCTCCACGTCCTCCTCGCTACGACAGTATCTCGAGACTTCATTTTAGGGATGCAGTGGAAACATGATGGTGTTTTGCTCTGTGGCGTGAGGGGCCCGCCCGCCCCTATTGTCTGGCTGCCTGACGGGAGCAGCAGCGCTATTTTTCTTACTCCGAACGTGGTGATTCGGGGGCAGCAGAGGGACTTACAAGGAGGCTTTGTCTGCAGTAAAAGAGCTGTTGCGAAACGGCCTCTCCTGAATGGCCGCCGGGCCGCCTTCAGCGGGGACCGCGCGGGGGACCCTGGCAATTTTTTCCATATCAATTAAAGAAAGGACAAATCTGCATTTTCTTCGCCACGTTTTCCTTCAGATTTGAGCCCTAGTGTCTGCCGCCGTACAGGGCTACCATCCGCCTTGACTTACTTCATCTCCTTTAATATTTTAGTCTTCAGCTACTCTAATTTTTTTCACGTAACCGAGTGCTTTTTGGACCCCTAACACTTCCTTTGCTCTCTCAGAAATAATTAGAAAACTGTGGAGGTGGACGATGCTCACACACAGGGATAGCCTGCATTTGTTGTTGTTGTTTTTTTTAAATCTACCCTGGTGCCTCAGACGCAGGCCCTGACAGAAACAGCTGGGCTGGGGGTGAGGGTGAGGACAGAGGGGACGCGGGAGGGGCGGGGGGGGGGCGGTCGACAGGGCGGTTGGAGGTTAAAGTTATTTGGGGATCCCATAATTGTGTGACTTTTATGAATATCCAATGAAAGTGTCTGGTGGGAGAAGGTGAGAGGCAGCTGGAGCTAAGAAAGGGGCTTGCAGTCAGCTGAGAAGACATCTATTGTGTGATCACACAACAACCTGCAATGACAGAAGAGGGAAGCAGAATATTTTTTGATAGCACCAAAGTAAAGTTTGGATTTACAACTCGTTCCTGCTTATCTCCCATACTCCTCTTTTATTTCTCTTCATAGCATTTATAACCACCTGATAATGTGTATTTTATGCATTTATTGGCATCTCTCCCCACTTGATATAAACCTATTGAGAGCTGGGAGTTGTTTGTTTACTGTTGTTCCCTGGAGCCTAGTACAGTACCTGGCAAAGTACTTGGGGCTTTGTAAATATTTACTGAAATCAGTGATTACCAAACAGACATGACATGTGATTTAAAGGCATTGTGAGAGAAACACAAAACCAAAAGCCACATGACACAAGGAAAACTGATCTTTTCAAACCTGCTCTTTTCATTGTGGAGCAATAATTGACAAGGAATAGACAAAAGATAGTCACACCACCATTCCATTTTCCAAAGAAGAATAAGAAAATAAATGAGCTCACACTTCTAGGTTGCTTTCCCTTCATTCTAGGGATTGATTTTCTGAGGTGAGCCTACCAAAAATCCGTGAGGAAAATGAGGTCCTTTCTTACTATTCCTACGTAACCCTCGGCACATGTTCACCTCTGGGAGTTTAGGTGGTCTGTCTGATGAGCAAGACATGGCACTTCCAGACATTCAGAATACAAGACTTTTGTCAATGTTCCATAAATATTTTTCTGTTCTGCAATCTCTATGTCATGTACAGTACACATCTGGGGGGGTGTGTTTCACAGGAAAGTTAGCTGGCTAAATCCTTTTTACTACCTGAATACCCTTTCAAAAATGGCCCCAAAGGATGATTAATAAATGATGGATTAGCTTTTTTTTAAAAAGATTTTATTTATTTTAGAGATTGAGAGTGAGAGCGTGCATGCGCTCACGTGAGGGAGGAGGGTAGGGGAACAGTGAGAGGGACAAACAGACTCAGTGCTGACGGGGAGCCAGTGCAAGGCTGGATCTCACCACCCTGAGATCATGACCTGAGCCAAAACCAAGAGTCCCACATTTAACCGACTGAGCCATCCAGGCGCCCTGGATTAGTTTTGAAGGAAGTGAAAATGGAGTGTTTGAGAGTGAAGAGAATCAGTATAGCCAGCTCCCTTGAGGAATTATCCCTGTCTCAACCTCCTTTTCTTTGGAACTTTGGTTAAGAAAGGACCATAACCTCACCTTGGCTAGGATAGTTTAGAATACCTGTCAGAGTATACCTGACAGGTTGGAAAGTTCTTCATAAAATATAAGTTTAAGATCTTATATTAATGCTTCAATCATCCAGGAATCATGGCATCCTGGCATGCAAAACTGGAGGTATCCTGGGAGATCATTCATTCATTCAACAAATATACCATATTTATTGAATATTATGTGTCAGGCATTATTCCAGATGCTGTAGAGATAGCAGAAAAACAAAACAAAACAAAACAAAACAAAACAAAAAACCCAATGAAAATGTCTCCCTTGTTTTATATTGTTCTACTTCCAGACCCCTTCCTTTCATCCTTTCACTACATCTTTTAAAAATCAAGTCCTTTTAAAAACCTAACTTTTGGCCAAAAAAAATCTATTTTTCAAATTTTCTTTTTATGGCTGTAATTTTTAAAAGTTTAAAAATGACTTTCCTGGATTCCTTCAGTTGGCTGTGATATAAGTGAAGATAATTACTATCCAATCAGCTTTCACCCTTCCATGAGAATGTTTCCTTCGTTTAGACTTTACTTGACCATACCAATCTTATAGTAGCATGCAATAAAATGTAATCTGGAGAATAGCAATATTAAGCAAAATTTTAAAAACAGAGGTGTTCCTTTCTCAAATTTTTTTTTTTAAGGAGTAAACTAAATGCTGTTGTAGAGACTCAGAAAATAAATGAAGAACTAGGTTCTAGTGCAAACATAGTACCAGAAGGAATTTCAAGCCTATATTATCATAGTTGTACTAACTCTGCTCTTTTTTACCAATTTTCTCTAAATTTTCTTCCTTTCATTCAGTCTAAAATGCTCACATAAAACTATGGTTTAACTACTAACTATGGCCTTCCCCATTTCACATTTAAATATGTTCTAGTTCAAATTTGCTTAAATGTTCTTCTGAACTGCCTTTTTTTTTTTTTTTTAAGATTTTATTTATTTATTTGACAGAGAGAGACACAGAGAGAGAGGGAACACAAGCAGGGGGAGTGAGAGAGGGAGAAGCAGGGAGCCCAATGTGGGGCTTGATCCCAGGACCCTGGGGATCATGACCTGAGCTGAAGGCAGACACCTAACGCCTGAGCCACCCAGGCATCCCTCTTCTGAACTATCTTATATTCCTGCTCATTCTCTTCAGCCTAAACCGAGGAAGCAGACCTCCTCTCTCTCCTCCCCATCTTTCCTCATATTCCTCCCCACCAGTTGCTCAAGCTTAGGAGGTAGAGTTGTACTCCCCAACATGCTCGTTTTTCTCAACCCTGGTTAGCATGTTAGAATCACCTGGAAGACTTTAAAAAATACTGGCTTCTTGGGCCTGCCCCTGATCAATGAATTATAATCAGTGGAGGAAGAGTCCCAACACTTGCATTGTTATAAAGCTCTCAGGAAACTTGATTGAAAGCCAGTCTGAGAAATAGTGCAGTGGGCAGCTCAAATATCTAAGTCAGTGTTTCTCAAACTTCAGTACTTCTGAATCACCTGAAAGGGCTTGTTAAAACACAGATTGCTAGGTTCTATATCCTGAGTTTCTGATTCAGTAGATTAGGGCCCAAGAATTAACACTTCTAACAAGTTCACAGATGACGCTACTGCTGCTATCATGATATAGCCCCCAAAACAAGGGCACCATAAAAAAAAGAGAGAAAAAAAAATCAGAAAGATTGTATTTTTTATTTCAAACAAAGCTTCAAAGTTAACTAGCATGGTGTAAATCAGAAACTCTTGGGCTTCTTTACCTTTATTTTATGATTTATAAGATTTTTTATTTAGAATTGTATTTGGGGAGAGAGATGGGACTCCCATTGTTTTTTCATTGCTAGGGGTAGCTTCTAAAAATCTTAAGCCTTGTAGTTAAGCCCCCCACAAACCAATGCATCTCTTCTTGTAAACCTCAGCTTTCATCCTTCCATGAGAACATTTCCTTTACCAGATTTTGCCCGATCATCACATGTCATAATGGCCCACAACAAAACATTATATAGAGAAAAGTAAAGTAAAACACACACACACCCATACATACACACGCACATCTCTCATTTCTCCCAACAACAAGCTGTAAGGCAGAAATAGTGTTTATCTTGTTTTCCAGGTGGTAGGTGAATGTATCTTGCATGTTTAATCCTATGACAGAGAACTTGACACATGGAGGGCATACAAATATCATTGCAGAGGGACTGTCAGAGTTATGGAAATGAAAAATACTTTTGCTTTCAAATAACTTTCCCATCTGTTTTGGCAGTTTATCTTCCCTCTACCAGCCCATAAGATAGCGTACATGGAGAAAGTCAGGTGCAGGAAGCTTTCAAACTAGCCCCGAACCATAGAGCTCGTTAGGTGTGAAGTGAGTGCTCTTGGCTCCCAAACTCAGCATTCTTTTCTCTAGAACATGCTGTAAATCAAATGCCAGACAGTGGATCTGAAGGGAAGAGGGAAGGAATTTGAGTTTTGTTGTTTTTTTTTTTAACCCTGCAGAAGTGAAATCTAAAAAAAACCCAAAACAACAACGACAAAACCAAAACACCTTACAATTTTCAAGCCCGTGTAAGTAACAGGGTTATCATGTAGTTAGCATTTAGTGCAATTTATGAAACTTGAGGGAAGAATAATATGAAAAGGTAGCAAGACAACATGGACAGACCTCAAGGGCATTATGCTTAGTGAAATAGTTCATGCAGAGAAAGACAAATATTGTGAGATCTCACCTACATACGGAATCTAAAAACAAAAAGAGAAACAAATAACCAAGCTCATAAATAGAGAACAAAGTGGTAGTTGCCAGAGGTTGGGGTTAGGGGCCAAAATAGATGAAGGGGGTCAGAGAGTATAAACTTCCAGCTATAAAATAAATAAGTCCTGGGGATGTAATATACAGCATGACAACTATAGTTAATCATACTATATTGCATATTTGAAACTTGCTAAGAGAGTAAATCTTAGAAGTTTTCATCACACACACAAATCTGTGACTGTGTGTGGTGATGGATGTTAACTAGACTTATTATGGCGGTCATTTTATTTTACAGTATATCAATATTGAATCATTATGTTCTACACCTGAAACTAATGTAATGTATATCAGTTATACCTCAATTTAAAGTAAGAAGAAAAGGGAGTAGGAGAAATAGAAGCAATTTAAGGTAAAACATTTGTATAGTTAGGAAATAGTCCTGGGGTCTGAAAGAAATCTGATGGACCTTTAAAGAAGATAGGGCAGAAGACTCATTGTTTCAGTTAACTAAGTTACTGAAGTTACAAGCCACCCCCAAATTTAGTGGCTTAAACAATGACCATTTTATTTGCTCACAATTCTTTGGGTTGGGAATTCAGTCCGGGCTCAATGAGGATGGCTCTTCTCTGCTCCATTCTTGACTGGGGTACCTCAACTGGTGCTGGAGATCCAAAGTGGCCTCAATCGCATGTCTGGTTCCCCTCCACATGCCTCTTTCTCTTTCTCTCTCTCCCCCTCCTTGTGGTCTCACATAATTCAGTAGCCTAACTCAAGCATTTTCACATGGTGGCTGTCTTCCAAGGGGCTGAAAGGGATCATACAAACATTACTCTCCCTATATTCTGTTGGTCAAAGCAAGTCAGAGGACCAGCATGAATTCAAGAGATTGAGAAAGAGATCCCATTCTTGATGGGAGAATGGTACAGGCATATCGCAAAATAGATGTGGTTATGCTGAGTTAAAGAAGGCTGACACAAAAGAGTACATCCTGTGTGATTCTTTTTATATGAAATTCTAGAAAAGGTAAAGTAATTTGGAGTGACATAAAACAGCACATCACTGGTTGCCTGGGGCTGGAGGGTGGAGATTAACAGCAAAAGGGCATGAGGGAACCTGTTGGGGTGATAGATATGTTCCGTAACTTGATTGTGGTGGTGTACACATAGGTGTATACATTTGTCAAAATGTGTGCATTTTATTATAATTATTAGGTAAATTATTTTTTTAAAGGGCAGAAAATAGGAAGTAGAAGGGACTGTTGTGATTATCCTCAGAAATAATCTACTGTACATAAAAACTTAGATCTGAAAGAACCTTTGAAGATCATCTGGTCCAGTGTCTTCATTTTACAGATAAAGGAAAGTGAGGCCCAGAAAGAGGAACTTGCCGAAGGATACTCCGCTGGTTAGTGACAAAACCAGGATTGGAACCCAGACTCTGACCACAGGCTTCCTGTCACTTCCCCCACAGCCTCTTAGAAGGTTGGGGAAAAGGATGCCCTGGGCCTGTGTTTTCCTGAGATTCACTTACATGTGGGTATATCTGGAAATGAGGGCTGGACCACGAGAGCTGTCAGTATCCCTTAGTGCTCTAGAAGTTTCTAGGGTCCAGTAGTCAGCGTGAAAAGTCCAGAGCAAGGGTTCTGGGCTCTGTTTCTAGTTCTGAGAGACTAGTTCCTGTAGCTATTCCTTAAGTCACTGGCTAAAATAAAGGTGGATGGAGCAACATTTATAAATAGAACTGAACACTGTGGGGTAGGGGGGGGAGACTATGTCACAGCACCTGTTGTCTGCAGTGCTATCTTTGGGTTATCTAAGAGGATATTGGTGGGAAAGGACAAGGAGAGCTATGGAACTATTGAAACATTATTATTTACTTAGGTTTTTCTAAATTAACAAGCTCACCTTTCAGGCTGAAGTAATAATTATTGCTAGCTTTCATAAAGTGCTCCATAGAGGAAGATAGAGTTGAAATAATAATACATAGTATTGCAACCTATAGTAATATGCAAACATCAAAATATATTTAGAAAATTTGAAAAGTGAATATAGTCCATTCTCTATCTTTAGTATACTGTCTTTACCCAGAAAAAAATGAATTTGAACCTTGTCCAAAGTGTCCCAGACATTTATCAGATGTGTTCATCTGATAATGCCCTATATTATTAAGTAATAACCTGCTGATTTCGGGCAATTACGCAGAGAACTATGGACTTCAACTATGGATGGGGTCTGGACTTTTCGCTAACATAAAGTCACTTTTGAAATTAGTTACCAAAATACTAAAAAAATGAATGATTCAACAACAAAAGTTTTTTTTTCAAAACATCACTCTGATAGATTTCTGAAGCTTGGGTTTTTCTTCATTTTAGTTTTGGATGGTTGTTATTTCCCCAATTTTCTAATACCTGTATCTTTTTTTAGGTGTTTTATTTTTTTATTTTATTTTAATTCCAGTGTAGTTTGCATACAGTGTTATATTAGTTTCAAGTGTACAATATAGTGATTCATCATCATACATCACGCAGTGCTCATCAAGATAAGTTTACTCTTAATCCCCTTCACCTATTTCACCCATCCCCCCACCCACCTCCCCTCTGGTAACCATCTGTTTGTTCTTTATAGTTAAGAATCTGTTTTTTGGTTTGTCTCCCTTTTTTCCCACCTTTGTTCTCTGTTTTGTTTCTTAAATTCCACATATGAGTGAAATCATATGGTATTTGTCTTTCTCTGACTGGTGTATTTTGCTTAGCATTATATTCTCTAGCTCCATCCATCTCTAGCTCCATCCATGTTGTTGCAAATGGCAAGATTTCATTCTTTTTTTGTGACTGAATAATATTCCATCATACACACACACACACACACACACACACACACACACACACATATTCCATGAGCATGGAATGCCTTTCCATTTCTTTGTGTCTTCTTCAATTTCTTTCATCAATGTTTTCTAATACCTATGTCTTAAAAATTACTATATGGTAAGCATTTTATTAAATAAAGGGACACTGCTTTGTGTCTTGAAATTGCGGTTTCTGTCTCAAAGCTGCTGATTGGAAGGAGCCTGTTCTTTCGCAAACTTGAAATGCAGTTTCAGAATAACTCTCCTGGCCCAACACTAATGCCAGGTGGAAAGTGAGGCATTTATGCAAACAATTCAAACCAAAGAAATCTACTCTTGTTTGGATTACCTCAGCTGGGCAGTGCTTCGGTTCTGAATTGATTCCCCTTGGATTAAGTTGGGTTAAAGAGAGCAAAGCAATGGGATATAAGGAAATTAGCCCAGGGTCTCTTAGAGTTTAACCTTCAGCAATCCTATGAAACTTACCTTGGCCAGATATTCTTAACCAAAAACCTTTTTAAAAGTTACATTTCCAGGGGCGCCAGGGTGGCTTAGTCGGTTAAACGTCTGCCTTTGGCTCAGGTCATGATCCCGGTGTCCTGTGATCCAGGCCCGCATTGGGCTCCCTGCTGCAGGGAACCTGCTTCTCCCTCTCTCTCTGCCCCTCTCCCCTGCTTGTGCTCTCTCTGTCTCTTTCTCAAATAAATAAATAAAATCTTTAAAAAAAAAGTTACATTTCCATTCCATGGCTGCCATGTTTTGAAATATCTGGACTACACAACATGTAGTATTTATTATTCATAACCTTTGTAGCCTTTACTCAGATATGTGGCACCCATTTTCTTAAGTTTTTATCAGTAGCATTGGGAAGCCCGAACAGACTTCCGGTACTACCTCAGGAACTCAGAAACCCAACATGACATTAAACTCACGAGAAGGATGAACCAGGACTTTTAGGTCTACATCCCTGCCAACCTGACTCTCACTTCCCACCACCACTGCTGTCCTTCTGGAATTGATGGTTGTTTTAATTGCCTCCTATTCATACCATTGGTGAGGGAGGGATTACCACCCTAGAGTTTTGGGGAACGCCAAACACACATCTGACATTGGAGAGATGAGATTGAAAGCAATTTATTCATGATCTATACTGACAGCCGGGGGGGAGGAGGGCACCACATACAGGGCCAGTCTGCGCTGGGGAACAGAATGAACAACCAGGAGCTGCTGAGGGCAAAGTTATTTGTAGTATCAAGAGGGTGGGGTGCCCCTGGTTCCCATGGGAGGAGGTTTTTGGCTTGTCTGAATTTCGAGGGCTGGGAGGGAACTGAAACCCACTACTCAGGGATAAACAGGAGTGGCACCTGATCTGTTTGATAGGGAGGGTTGTTTGGCCAAAGGACCTTATCCTCTGGAGCAGAGTAGGGAAGGGAACTTGCATTTAGGCCATTCACAATTTCCCAGTTTTCCCTAGATGTCAAGACATAAATAAGATTGGGCCTTACTTTTAAACCTTATGCCACAATAGTAAAGTCAGGACATTATTTCTAGATCACTGTCTGTAATACCCTCTGATAACTGGGAGAAAAAAAGATAGAGTGAGGCAAAGGATGCAGGCCACACCTTTCTAGTTAATACTTTCAATTAGTCACATAGCAAATGTTTACTGAATATCTTTGTGTGCCTAGACTAGGCATGGTGACTAACAGGTGAATGGAACACGGTCCCTATACAGAAAGAGGCAAATGGAACAGAAATGGAGGTTCTAAGCAGATGCTCAAAATACAGAGGAACAGGATCTATGCATGTGCTGCGTGAGCACTGAGATGGGAGCAGTTCTTCCAGCCTGGACACAGTGGAAGCCTCCATAAGGACGAGGGGCAGTGGCCCCTGAGCTGGCCTTAAAGGATAAGTAGGAGTTGGCCAGTCAGAGAGGGGAGAGATGAGAGCATCATATGAGAGGGATCAGCATGACCAAAGGTGGAAATGGTCACAATGTGTCAAAATAAAATAAAAACAGAGAAGGAGGCAAACCATAAGAGACTCTTAACTATAGAGAACAAATTGAGGGTTGCTAGAGGGGAGGAAGGCGGGGGGTGGGGGGGGATGTGCTAAATGGGGGATGGGCATTAAGGAGGGCACTTGTGATGAGCACTGGGTGTTATACGTAAGTGATGAATTACTAAATTCTACTCCTGAAACTAATACTACACTATATGTTAACTAACTTGAATTTAAATAAAATCTTAGAAGAAAAAAATAATTTAAAAAATGAAAATAAATAAAATGATGAGAAAAAAATAAATAAGTGTCAGGTGGTCCAGCAAGGGTTGAGGATGGGGGAGCCTATGTGGTTAGCACAGGAATGGGGGTGGGGATTGACACCATGTCAGAGAGGGCACCCTGGGATCATCAGGAACATTGTGCCAGGAAGGCTGCCCTGGGAGCTTCTGCTTCTCTCACCCCTACCTCCTACATTTGCCTCCAGTTCTTTCTCTCCCAGGCATCTTCTCAAATTGGCAGAATCAGACTCTGCCCTTATGTTAATGGGGGCAGGGGTGAAGGAGGGAGCAGGGGGAGATGAGAGAGATGAGAGGAGATGAGAAGAGTGCTAAGGGGGCTGAGGAAATGACAAGAATAAACTTCACTCTCGTGACCCTCTTCCCAAAGGCTGCCTTAGAATACTTGTGTAAAATATTATGCCCATCACTGAACCAGCCAAAGGCCCCAGCCACAGGCCAGGCTAGCTGGGCACTGCCCAGAGTTTGTCACAAGTGCTCAGATCTCCTGACCTCTTATCTCCTCTTACTCCTTCTCTGCTGCTCTTGGAACTTTCTCCATACACTGCTCCTTCTCCCCTGGGGAAAGACCATCAACTCTGTAAAAGCCACAAACTTCTCTAGACACTGAGAAGGAAGGAACTAGCAGCTGGTTTTCCTGAAGTAGAAATAGGGGAGAGTGAGTTAAAGATATTTTATGTAGTTCTGGAACACTGCCATCAGTGTTCCTACCTTGGAGGGTAGATTTTTGAGCTGTACTTATTTTCTTATACAATCTTCTGCCTTCACCTGTGCTGATCTCTTAGATTAGAAATTGCCTCTGCTTCCTCTGTTCCTATGTTCTTATCTGGAAAACTCCTACTCATCTTTCAAAACCTAGTTCAAAAGTCACCTCCTCAGAGAAGCCTCCCTGGGTAAGCTAGTTGCTACCTCTTCGGGGCTTCTTTAGCAGCTATTTTACACTTTTTAAAAACGCTGAACACATTGATTAAAATTCTGTTTGCATGCATTTCCTTCACTCTTATCTGAATTCCTGAGGCATCTTTGTTTCCATAGCAGCCCCCAATGGCAGACACATAGTAGGTATTCAGTAACACTTGAATGAATAAAAGGGGATGAAAGCCAAAGAAAACACTTAAAAAATTATACTTATGGATCAAGCTCCCAACTGCCAATTACAGAAAACAGAGTACAAAAAAAGATGCTAAATGCCACCCGAGGATACCATCAGCAAAATCCTGAGAGAGGAAACTTTAGGACAAACGACCCAATTTTTTGAAAAATAAGTTGCAAGGGTGGGGGGGCAAGAGAGATGGAGGAGGACCGATAATTTAAAAGAGACTTAGAAGATCTGTCAGTCAATTGCAAAGCATGGGCTTTATTTGGATCTTGATTTTTTAAAATATTAAATTATGACATGTATGAGACTTTGGAAATTTGATCATTGACTAGATATTTGATGACTTTAAGGGCTGATTATTAATTGTTTTAGATGTGAGAATAGTGTTGTGTTTATTTGGAAAGAGAGTAGACTATACTTTAGAGATAAGTACTGAAATGTTTATAGGTGAGATTATATAATGTCTGGAATTGCTTCAAAATATTATAGGTGGGAGAAAGTGGATGACAGTGTGAATGGGGCAGGGCTGGCCATGGGGTTGGTGGTTGCGGAGGCTGAGCAATGGGCACAGAAAGAATCACCATATACATATTTTTATGTATGCTTGAAATTTTTATTGCATTGTTTACAAATAATAGAAAGTTTTTTATTTTTTATTTATTTATTTTTAAAGATTTTATTTGTTTGACACAGAGAAAGTGACAGCGAGAGAGGGAACACAAACAGGGGGAGTGGAAGAGGGAGAAGCAGGCTTCCTGCATAACAGGGAGCCCGATGCGGGGCTCGATTCCAGGACCCTGGGATCATGACCTGAGCCGAAGGCAGACGCTTAACGACTGAGCCACCCAGGCGCCCCTCATAGAAAGTTTTTTAAAACCTTATGTTTCACATTCACATTTTATGGTACAATAACTATTTTATTTATTTATTTATTTTAAAAGATTTTATTTATTTATTTATTTGTTTATTTATTTAGAGAGCCAGGCGAGGGGCAGAGAGAATCTCAACTGGACTCGGCGCTAAGCATGGAGTGAGGAGCCCCTAACCTGAGCTGGAATCAAGAGTCAGATGCTTAACCGACTGAGCCACAGAATTAAAATGATTATTTCTCATCTCGATGTGAACAGTTTTAAAATTTAATGCGTGCACATGTGTGGCTTTATTATTTATTTGTGCTAGAATATTTTCCAAAGGAACTTCTTTATTTAACAAAATATAAGGGGCACCTGGGTATCTCAGTCGGTTAAGCATCTGATCCTTGGTTTTGACTCAGGTCCTGATCTCGTGGGTTGTAAGATTGAGCCCTACATCGGGCTCTGTGCTCAGCGGGAGTCTGCTTAAGATTCTCGCTCCCTCTTGCTCTTCCCCTTCCCTACCCCTTTCAAATAAATAAACAAATCTTTAAAAATTAAAAATTAAAAAATACATAAAACCAATTAGAAAATAGAGTCTTTATATTTAGAAATTCACTCTTCTAGCCAATTTGTAGAAACACACATTTTTTCAAAGGGCTATCTATAGTGGTAATTAGCCAAATCTATCAACTAATAAGCTAAAGTATTTTAATATTATTACCAGTTGCAGACAGTTTTTAGTTGCCAAGCAAATTTGGAAAATGTTTTCTAAGCAGAGTCACCAACAACATTAGCAATAAGTAGATTTTGAAGTTTGTTCACTTCCACAAAGTCCAAAGTTCCATGAGTTAAACAGTGAGTTTCCAAGGGTGCTTATCGCTGTGGTTAAACAAGGCCTGGTGATACTCATATGAGCAGCGCTTTTGAAAAAACATAAACTTCGTTTAATCAGTTTGTACAATATTGTTTACTTAGAATATTTTATCATCTGTATCTTCAACTTAACATTGCCTTAGATTTTTTTATGATAAATATCTTCTAAAATTTATTTATTTATTTTTAAAGATTTTTTTATTTATTTGACAGAGAGAGAGACAGCGAGAGAGGGAACACAAGCAGGGGGATTGGGAGAGGGAGAAGCAGGCTCTCCTCCAAGCGGGGAGCCCGATGCTGGGCTCCATCCCAGGGCCCTGGGATCATGACCTGAGCCGAAGGCAGACGCTTAATGACTGAGCCACCCAGGAGCCCCGATATCTTCTAAAATTTAAAGATTATGTATCAAAACTTGTATTTTCTTTTGTCAGACTTGCCCAACGTAATCTGAGGATGAGGGGTCATTGAATGTGTACATTTAATTGATAATAGCAATGTTATATATAAAAATTTAATTAAAATATTTCTGTTTAATTAAAAATATGTATCTTGAGATATTTTTAAAGGTGTGTCTGAGTGTTGCTGAATAACTGGAAGTAGGGATGGAGCATAAGAACCAACCTTTATTGAAAGTCTACTATGACAGCTAACATGCTAAGTACTTTTCAGATGTGGTTTCATTTACTCCTCCCAATCAACAGTCAAGAACAATTTTACTATTTCCACTTTACAGATGAGGTAAGTAGGGCTCAGAGAAGATAAGAAACTTGTCCAAGGTCACAGAACTTGTAAGCAGGGGAGCAGGGAGATGAGTATTGGTTACCCTGGTTTATACTCTTTCCCCTTGTGCTCTCTTTATTTATTTTCTCCTCAAGATTGTGAGCCTCTCAAGAATAGTCTTTCATTAGTCTTTGGGGCCTTCATGATTTCTTGACCCAAGTGGATGTTTAATAAATATTTCTTAGATAATCTCAGCAAATCATTCAAGTGTCAGAGTTGTATAGCCATAACCTCCTTAGGCCCGGAGCTGAAGTTTCTTTGCCCACATTTCCCAAGCTTACCTTTGGGTTTGACTACGTACGATTATCCAATAACCACTTAAGAAAAATATTTGAGAACACAGCTGGAGGTATAAAACTACACAAAGAAAAAGTGGGGAAAGGAATGATGCCAAAGACCAAGGTCAAGCTTGAGAAAAAGTGATCTAAATTTGGAAAATGACAAACCAACCAGAAAGGTTTCTGCGGCTTGGGCTTCACTATTCATTCAGTCTTGCTTCAGGACAAGTGGAGAAATTAACAACCCATGGATGAAAATTTCTGGAACACTGAGATTAAGTCAAAACACCTGAGGTTCTGGAAGACAGAATTTTCAGAGCTAAAAATACAGCCAGACCACTCCTTGAACTCCCTGCCCCCAGCCCACGGCTGTCTGCCTGACTTTCTCTGGCCATAAAGGAGTATTTCCCTGATGTGGCCTCATCCATGGTATCAGTGCAACCTCATCAGAAATGAGGCATCTAATTCAAACTGCCTTATGATTTGATAAGTATGATGGTTAATTTTATGTATCAACTTGACTGGGCCATGGGGTGCCCAGATATTTGGTTAAACATTAGTTTGCGTGTGTCTATGAGGGTGTTTCTAGATTAGCATTTGAATCTGTAGACTGAGTAAAGAAAATGGCCTTCCCCAGTGTGAGTGGGCCTCATCCAATCCACTGAAGGCCTGAATAGAACAAAAAGGCAGGGGAAGAAAGAATGTATGACAGACATTGACTGGCTGTCCTTGAGCTGGGACATTGGTCTTTTCCTGCCTTCAGATTTGGAATCAGACTGGAACTACACCATTGGCTCTCCTGGGCACCCTGCTTGCAGACTGCGGGTCTTGGGACTTTTCAACCTTCATAATTGTGTGAGCCAATTAGTTATGACGAATCTCCATGCTCCTCCCCCCACCCCGCCATCTTTCCACCTCTGTCTCTGTCTCTCTCTCTGTATATTTCCTATTGGTTCTATTTTTTGGATAACCCAGATTAATACAACAGGTGAGATGTTAAATAATAGCTAATGATATTTATCTATCACTTATTGTATGTATGTCCAATGTTTGCCAGGCGCAGTACTAAATATTTTACACAAGTTATCTAATTTAATCCTTAGAGAACCAATTGATGACACTAAAGCTCAGGGAGCTGTGATTTTGCAGATAGAAGTTTCAAAAATTTAGTCTGTTGAACTCTAAAACCCGTGTTCTCATAGGTGTTATACCAGGTAAGGATGGCCAGGAGTGTCAGGAATGTAGATTTGTGTTTAATGAGTTCTTGTGGCAAAAGTCTGTAAGCATTCAGAGTTACTGAGGAGCAGTACCCTAGAAATGTAGAGAAAGCCATGAAGGCAACAGATAGGCCCAGCAATGTAGGGCTGGCCCAAGACCCCCAAGGAAGTCTTCAGCAGAAACTTAGTATTTAGCATTCAAAATACAAAGCCAAAAAGTAAACTCACTTTAAGTGAGAGTCTGAATTTTCAAAGAAAGGAAACTCACTTTTAAGGAGGTGGAAAGTGAGTAGGTGAAACCATTGGAAAGTTCGCCTCACTGTTTCTAGCACCTGTGCCTCTACGCCTAGACACGTAGCACCACCCTGTTTCACTTCCTCCCTGATCCAGTTGGCTGTGCCCAGCACGGCCGGCTGCCAAAGACGCCCTTCCAAGGCATCAAGGTTACTTACTGTAAACTGTGTGAGGGCAGGTCCTGGGTTCCTGACAAGGCTCCAACATGGGAGCCGCTAAGCAAATATTTGTGAACTGTTCCAGGGATTAGAGTGCATGACACCAAGGGAGCATCCTCAGTGAGAACTAGGGCCCTTCCCATAATCTTCTCTTCTTCCCATTGCCGGAGGAGCTCAGCCGGGAATGCGTGGGGCCTGTGGTGGCCATTATGCCATGCTAGTTCCTTTCTCACTTCTACTGCACACTGACCGACCTGGCCCCGGGTGAGGAGAGGCTTAGCCCTCCGCAATGTCATCATTCATAAGATCCCTTATTTTTTCTTTTCTTAAAATGTTCAAGGGGAGAATGGCTAAAATGAGAAAGGTATATAATATCAAGAGTCGGTGAGCATGCGGAGCCACTGGAATGACCATACTTTATACTCCTCCTCTTTATACTCTGGTAGGAGTATAAAGTAGTACAGCCACTTTGGAAAACTGGGAACACCTACTAAAGCTAAACACATATAAGCCCTATACCCTGAGGCCCAGCAATTCCACTCCTAGGCATATAGGCAACACAAAGGTGTCGACATGTACTAGAATCCTCATAGCACTACTACTCTGTTAGCTTCAAACTAGAAGTGATCACAATGTCTACCTACAGGAGAATGGCTAAGAACCCTGTTGCATATTTATACAAGGGGATACCACACAGCAACAACGGGAAACCGTAGCTGTGTGCAACAGGATCCATGGATGTCATGGCGTGGGCAAAGGAGTCAGGCGGAAGAGAAGCCACACCATAGGATTCCATTTCTATGAAAGTAGATGTTTATATTAAAATATAAGAACATTCTCTAAAGGTGAACTAGCCTGTGGTACTAAAAATCAAGATTGGAGTTATGTGGGGGCCGCACTGGGCATGGTGGGGCCCTGTGGTACTGGTAACGTTCTGCTTCTCAGTAAAGCTGTTCATTACACGGGTTTGTATCCTTTGTGAAAATTCATCAGGCTGTGCATTTACGATTGGTCTGCTTTTCTGTATGTACGTTACACATGAATACAATTTACCAAAAAAATGCAGGGAGTGAAACTTCTCTATCCAAGAAAGTCTTTGAAATCATGAGTTAACTCTGACATTGTTTCTTTACCAGGAGAAGTGAACTAAATTCTGAAATCTTGTAGCACTTATACAAATATCATGATGCTTTTCTGTGTTATTAGAAATGATCAGTCTCAAAACTTTTCTGTAGAATAGTAGTTTTTGGTTTAGAGAGGAACCTATTTGCTAGCATTTTTGTAAGCAGCATTTAGTGAGAAGCATGTGAGTTTCATCAGCCTGAAACTGCTTTTACAGTTTTACTTCCTTAGAACAAAACTGATTGTCACTTTGTTAAGAAACAGTAAATAGGGGCTCCTGGGTGGCTCAGTCGTTAAGCTTCTGCCTTCGGCTCAGGTCATGATCCCAGGGTCCTGGGATCAAGCCCCGCATTGGGCTCCCTGCTCTGTGGGAAGCCTGCTTCTCCCTCTCCCACTCTCCCTGCTTGTGTTCTCTCTTTCACTGTCTCTCTCTCTGTCAAATAAATAAATAAAATCTTTAAAAAAAAAAAAGAAACAGTAAATAGGCCGATTTCTAAAGGCAAATAACTGATAATTTTTAATCTTTCAGTTTGCTAATAAAACATGGGAAATTGAAAAATTCCTGGCATCAGAGTGAAATTATAACACACAACTTCTTAAAACCACAAGTAAACTGATACCAAAAGTGTTCCCTGACCCTGTAGGCCTCGGGAAGCAAACACACATTTTGACATTCATACCAATATAAGGTGCATCCCAGATGCTCAAAGAGATCCGTGACTGTAATGCAATAGGATCAGTAACGCTTTAAATTCAGACTCTGACCATACACTGTTGCATGCTAAGTGCAAATCAATACGCTAAGTGTTAAGTGAAAATGGCCAACTGCTCTAGTAACTGGAACACAGAGATAGCACCGAAATCTAGCCCATTTCAATGCTTTTCTTTTCCCACCCAGTTGAACGATAAATCTGTTTTCAGAAGCTGATTTCTTTCTTCCCTACACTTAGTCTCCTCCTTGGATATTTTGTGGACTAGAGAAATCAACTTCAAACTCAAGATTCCAAGTCAGCTTTTTATTTTATTTTTTTTTTAAGATTTTTTATTTATTAATTTGAGACACAGAAATACAGAGAGAGAGAGAGAACATGAGCAGGGAGAGAAGCAGAGGGAGAGGGAGAAGCAGGCTCCCTGCTGATCCAGGAGCCCGACGTGGCGCTCGATCCCAGGACCCTGGGACCATGACCTGAGCCGAAGGCAGACGCTTAACGACCCAGTCACCCAGGCGCCCCCCAAGTCAACTTTTTAAAAGGGGTTTCCTTTTAGCTCGTTTCCAGAACCTTTAGCATGTTCCTTCTTTGGGGCCTTATAAAATAGTACTAGTAGGGATAGTAACCACACAACAATAAAAATAACAGCTGACATTCACAGGATGTTTTTCTATGTACTTGATTAGGAACTTGGTTTAGTCAGTTTGGGCTGCTGTAACCGAATAAGTACCACAGACTGGGCAGCTGACACAGCTAACATTTAGTTCTCACAGTTCTGGAGCCTGGCAAGTCAAGATCCAGGTGCTGACAGATCTGGTATCTGGTGAGGTCCCTTCCTGGTATGTAGATGGCTGACTTCTCGTTGTATTCTCACATGACAAAGAGCAGAGAGAGAAAACAAAATCTCTATGTCTGTTTTTTATAAGGGCACTAATCCCATTCACGCGGGCTCCACACTCATGACCTAATTATCTCCCCAAAGCCCCACCTCCAAATACTATCCTATCGGAGGTTAGGATTTCAACATATGGACTTTGGGGGGATACCAACTTTCAGTCCGTAACAGAACTGTGGTAGGTAATTTCTATATAGTAAACCATTTAATCCTGCCAACAAATCAGTCAGGCAACTATTAAATTATCATCCTCATTGTTCCATTTTTTTTTAAAGATTTTATTTATTTGACAGAGAGATACAGCAAGAGAGGGAACACAAGCAGGGGAGTGGGAGAGGGAGAAGCAGGCTTCCTGCTGAGCAGGGAGCCCAATGCTGGGCTCGATCCCAGGACCCTGGGATCATGACCTGGGCCGAAGGCAGACGCTTAACAGCAGAGCCACCCAGGCGCCCCCTCATTGTTCCATTTTATAGGGGAGAAAACTGAGGCACAGATTGGTGAGAAGATTTTTCTGAGGTTATGTAGCTAGTAAGGGAGGGAGTAAGGATCCTGGCTCTGGGCAGTGATCCTCAACCTGGATTATATTTTGGATTCACCTGGAGAGCTTTTAAAACTCTGATGCTTGGTTTTCACCTGAAGTGAGCCCCACCCCACCCCTTGCCCCAATTCCAGATTCCAGTTTAATTGGTCAGAGGTTTTTTTTAAATGTTCCTTGGGCAATTCTAAAGAGCTGCCAGGGTTTGGGGCCTCTGGTCTGGGGCCTAGCATCTTAGCTTCATGCTATGCAGTCCATGAGAAGTTCCTATGACTTTCCCTGCTGGGCAACAAACTGGTTAAAGGAACAGTCAGTGGAAGGAGAAGTCTTGTGAATGAAATAATGACAACCCGTGGGCATTTAGCTAGCCACAGGGTTTTAGACAAATGCTTCAGGACTTAGTTTTTTCCTCTGCAAAGCAAAGGGTTTGAATTGGATGATTTCCTGGTTCCTTCCAGTGCTGTGAGTCTATGAAATCAATATATTAAACCCTTGATTATCCATGAGTGGATGATCCACGGAAAATGTTTAATCCGAGGATGAGCTTCCTTCAGTCAACCTTCTTATCAATTGGTGTATGCCTAAGGAAAGCACATCAATTTTATTTTTGGCCCACGCAGAACATAATGAGGAAGGGAAGAATCACGTGTGTTTGCATATGTGTACATGTGAAAACCATTCAAAAGATAAATTAAATGATTTGGGGGATTATCTGCTGTTTTGGATTATCCACATCACTGCCCCCTCCAATAGCGTTGATAATTGAAAGTTGCCTGTAGTCTGATTGCTGACAGCTGAAGGATCCATGTTGCCAAGGAAGCTATGGCTGTATGCCAAGTAACGACCTGATTAATTATCCTTTTCTTTGTGTGGCCCCAGCTCTCCATACTCTTCCCTCTCCAGAGTAGTGTCCAGTTTCAGGAGCATGGAAGAGAACAAGTCCCCTAAATGAACAGTCCCTATGTCCTGAGGCAGAAAATACATTAGAGTGACTTTTCCTACCTCCTGAGGTCCTTTGCTCATGCCCCACTTGCTGATTATACCAAAGACAATAACTGAATCGAAGAGAGTTTGTCTAGTCACAATGGTTTTCCACAAGAAGGGTTTTGGCAGAAACGTTCTTACTCCTTTAATCTGATGCACTGGTGGCCCAAAAGAGCATGTCAGAGGCTCCAAGATAAGAAAAACTACCGTGGCCAAGAGGCTAAACCTTATCCCCAATGGCTTTACGCTGACTGGACCTAAAGGAATCATTGTCTTCAGTGTTTTAGTTTGGAGTGCCGTATAGAGTCCTGACAGCCTTTTCTAAAGCCAGTTTTAAACAAGTGGCTTCTGCAAGGTATTAAATAGATGCTGGGCTTAGGACAGCAGAGCACACGCATTGATGGTGGGGGCTGTGGCCCCTGCGTTGCACCCCCCCCCCCGAAGGAATGGCAACAATGGACAAGAGCCCACTCAGATTTCTCCACATGCATTTCTCCTTGGCCTGGGCTAACCTCAGGGCTGAGGGGTACTTCGTGCTGTGGCCATTTGTGGACTCCAAAGGCTTTCCCTGTCCACAACTCAGTCAGTGCTGTCAGCAAAGAGGCCTCCCGTCCCTGAGAGGCCATGTCTGGGGTTTTCCGGGGTGTGCTACCAGGGGCCAGCTCTGCTCTGGTCTGTTGGGGCTTTCAGGGCTGGGGCTCTAGGGCTGGCCTCTGGGGTGTGTCCACTTAACGGTGGGAAACAACCCCAGGAAGAGGGTGGTTCTACTCCCCACCAGAACCATTCTCAGCCCACAGGCTTTCCGTGGGATAGCCAGACCTCAGGCATCTGCACCATCTGAGGCCTGGCTTTGGCTCCATGGTGGTAATTAGTTCATGGAGAACCAGTCCAATTTTATATACATTTCAAACAAATCTTTTAAAAGCAGGGTCCTATCCTGGAGGCAGCTGGAGGGGGAGAAATTCCCTCTTAGAACTTGAGCTTTGAAGTGGATTCCGCCAGCTATCTTGCTCTTGAGCTTGTCATGAATACAGATGTAAACTGATTTGGGAGTTTGTCCTAATGGGCTGGAAAACACAGCTTTCCTGTGTGGGGTGGCTCGATGAAGCCACTATTTTAAAATCATTGGCTTATATGTCAGTTATGTCTCAATTTTTAAAAATGGTTAAAATAGTAAGAAATAGTAACAGCAATAATAAATAAAACCATCGGAGTTTCCCACAGAGCCCCCTTCCAATGAGATCTTTGTAGACACATCCAGCGTCAAAAAAAGATGTTTCTATTAATAGAAAAGGAAAGTTCGTAGATACGTGGACACTGGTTTAGGCATAGATTTGTGCCTAGACCACATAAACAGATTCCTCTGGTATCTAAGTCATATGGATACTCACTTTCACTATCTGTACATGTCTATAGATAGAATTTATTAGCTTGTCTTAAAACGTTTCTTCCAAAGAAGAATTTAGCCTTTAAAAAACACATTGCTTTTTAAACAATAATATAGCTTTAAAAAGAACTTTAGCCTAGCCTAGAATTGTTTTGCTGGTCTGTGCATTCCACAGATTTACTGGGAAGTGAGATACCGAACTGATGTTCTCTTTATCTACTCAGTAAATTACTTTATGACTTTACCTATCGCTCTGAGAATACTTGTTGAAAAACACGGAGACCTATTAAGTTTCCCAAGTCATCAAAGGAATGTAAGCTGAAACTAGAAAATCGTGATTTTTCACCCATCGAGTAAATAGTCACATTAGCAAGGAAATTAATATTGCCACATACTGCTGGTGTGACTTCTAGGAACATATCCCAACACAGAATTACTTTTAAATAGGAGGAAACGCTTTATGCACAGAGTTACTCAGCACTACTCCAATTTATAATAATAAAAAAATGTTGAAAAAAATCTAACTATCTAATTACAAGGGAATGGTCGAATGGCCATCTTGCATTTTAAAATGGCTCTAATGAAAAACATTGAAAATGTTTATGATATACAGCCAAGCGAAAAAGCAGGCTATATGGACGACCACACCTATGTTTGTTTGTTTTTGTTTTTTTAAAACAAGACAACAACCTAAGTATAAAATGTGTTTCTGGAGATAATCTCTACTCCCCTCCTTAGACAAAAGCCTGAAATTTAAGGCAATTCCCAGCTAGGTCCAGCGTCCCCTCCAGCCCCACACTGTTCACCATTGTCAGACCAGCCTGCTCGCCAATGCATCCTGCCTCCAGGCCTTTGCACTTTCTGCTCATTTGCCCAGAAAATGCTTCTCTCTCCCCCCATCTCGGTGCACCCCCAAGTCCTCCTTGACAAGTGTTTTCTGCACTATATAACTAATCAGTTAAGGTCTTGCATTCTGCCCTAATTTTTCGTGGTCTTTCATTTTTCTTTATACTCATCTGGGGCAGAAGATGAAATCTAAGAGGCATATGATTATTTTAGCATGTTTACAAACATATTCTGAAATGGATTTCATGAACAGATCTAAGAGTTATGGGTACCCAGCTCCCTTGCTGCAGGTCCCAGGGAACCTTGCAATCAGTGCTTCACGATCTGGCCAAAAGTGGAATAAAGTCATATTCAGGGATGCCTGGGTGGCTCAGCCGGTTAAGCGACTGCCTTCAGCTCAGGTCATGATCCTGGGAATCCCGGGATCGAGCCCCACGTCTGGAAATGACACAGCTGCCTCATGAGCCTGCACTTGGGACACTGCCCCTCCACCCTCCATCTCCCCAGCTTCTGCCCTGGGCTTGGTCCCCTGCGTTTATCCCCAAACTGGACCCTGGCTCACATTAAACAGACAAACCCAAGGTTGGTGGAAAACAAAGTATGGCAAGTGTCTTTCAGGCAGTCAAGATAACATATGAAAATAAAAATGCTGTCTGAATCTTCCGTGATTAGAAACATAAAGGTCAGGAGCTGGGGTAGGAGGCATGATAGTGACTACAGAATGTCCCTCAGTATTATTTCTGACAATACAAAATCAATTTACATTTAATACATTTTACAATAATCAACCCACCTATATTAGTTGATATTACTAACGAGAGCTGAAATTGAATCTTAATGTGGTTCATGAGCATATTCAGCAGAGCTTTTATTATTTCTAAAAATGCTTCGTGTAATCACAGTACTTTATCCTTAAAAATGCCAGGTTTTGTGATACAAATATAGTAGATTCATAATTAATATGCTGTTGTCTATTAATGCTATCACTGCATTTTCCCCAAGCAGACGCTTAAAGAAAAAAAGCCTTTCAAGGATGAGTGAGCTCCTTTTTTTAGGAAGATTCCTCTCTACACAGGCTTTATTTATTAATATGATCAATTCAGAGAACAATAAACTATAAGAATGAGTGTTAATGAGGCCGAAGAGCACAAACTGGAAATACTCATCACCTTGCCCAAACTGTGAAATAGTCCCTCCAGGCTATCCCCTCTCTTCTGTGGGTTTAAAGTGGTATGGATTCCGAAGTCTCATTAAACGATGTGGTCAGAGTCATCACAGGAAAAATATAAAGATAGAATGAAAGTTCCTTTAAAAGGATGGTCAGAATAGCTTATTCTATGCCTTACTCTATGGTTTAGGGAGGACTGAAGAGTCTAGTCCCCACCTGGTACCCACAAGGCTCTTGGGGGCAGGAGGGGATTTCTACTCACTCGCCATAACTGGCCAAGCATAGGGAAGCCTGCAGACAGGAGTGAGGCAGGAGTGGGCCTACGTAGGAAGGGCAGTGGAAAAGGGCCAGATATTCCTCCAGGTATCTCTGCCCTTTTACCTAGTAGGTGCTCATAAAATTAAAAAGGGTTTTCGGGTACAGTGCTCTTGAAAAGCAACAGTGCATATCCCTCCTGAAGCTGAGCATGGCTGTCTATGTGCCTCCAGCCTAAAAGAAGCCAGACTTTTGGGTTTCAGGGAAACCAGGCCCTTAAAGGCTCATAATATCCTTACATTCTTGTATAACCTGTTTTGCCCCAGTTTGGTTTAATTTTCATAAAAATTTTGTTTTTGGTAAAATAGAATTGACTAGGGAAGAGACCTCCAGGCTGTTACCACCATGAACTCTTTCTATTACCCACCATCATGGAAAAAAGAAGTTATCATTTATTGGTTTTCTGCTTTTTAAGTTCAGAGCATCCGATCAGCAGGAAGGACCCGTACTGCCCCACACTGCTGACGTACTTCTTGCCCACTGCCATGGCTCATGGCATTTTGATCAGACATGGGGTTGTTTGCAGGAGGCCCATATGAGACTATTGTTAGACTTTATGCTATATTTATTTATTTATTATTGTTATTTTTTAAAGATTTTATTTATTTATTTGACAGAGAGAGAGAGCGAGAGCAGGAACACAAGCAGGGGAGTGGGAGAGGGAGAAGCAGGCTTCCTGCCGAGCGGGAGCCCCACTTGAGGCTCAATCCCAGGACCCCAGGATCATGACCTGAGCAAAGGCAGACGCTTAACGACTGAGCCACCCAGGTGCTCAGACTTTATGAAATATTTAAAATAGTCTAGGGGCACCTGGTTGGCTTAGTCGGTAGAGCGTGTGACTCTTGATCTCGGGATCGTGAGTTCGAGCCCCATGCTGGGTATAGCGTTTCCTTAAAATAGTCTCAGGACTCCTTCATGGTCAGGAAGACTCTTGACAAGCCAAGGCTTGTTGTGTTGAGCAGAACAGAATCTGGGGAGGAGGAGAGTCTGGAGCAGCCGATGTCCGTGCTGTGGGGGCTGAAGACTTGACACACTTCCTGACAGTGGTGGAGCCGAAAGGTGGGGCCTTCCCCAGTGCTGAGCGGGTCTGTGTCCAGGAGTGGGAGGAGGTTTCCAACAGGTGGGACGGGAAACAAGCTAGGTGCTCCAGGGGACACAAAGGTTAACAACACCAACACTAAGATATATATATTTCCAATCTCTCCAAAAAGCTTAAAAATGATGAAAAGAAAACCCCAAGGACAGAAGTGTGCCCTTCAGAGTACAAGCAACAAACATGTGCTTAAAGAAGGGAAGGACTATTTCAACAGGGGAAGGCCACATTATTGAGCAGGTGCCATGTGCCAGACATTGTGTTAGGTACTTTATGGGGCCGGATTTTCTTACAATAGCATTGTGTGGATCACGCAGATTGCTCTCTTGCCCTGTCCCCACCGACTCATGGCTGAATGCCAGCAAGAAGGGGATGGTAGGCAGAACAGCAACAGTGACAAGGGTAGCAACATGGATGGAAACACGTCACGTGTACTGAGTGCCTGACCAAGATCAGGCACCAGGATTGGCCTTTTACATGAATCAATTAGTTCAGTCTTGAGGACGCCCCATTTACAGAGGCACTATTATGATCGTTCCCATTTTATAGCTGGGAAAACGGAGACTCAGTGACTTGCCCTAGGCTACAAAGCCAGAGAGAAGAGTATCTGAGACCCAAATCCTAAGTGGGTCTGACTTCAGAGCTCTTGCTTCTAATAATCAGACTTGGGTAAATGGGAAGGGGAAAAACGAAGAGCTACCTTCCCTAATATTTCCACGGAACACAGAGAATGAAAAAGGCAGTCCCAGGGGCCAGGAGGTGGAGGCATACTCATACTTAACATGGAGCCTCCGTCAGCCCCGTGGGGACTGAGGCCGGTCCTGCTTCTCCCACTCCTGGCCATCCATGACAGCCTGCCGCAGGCTGGGGCAGGAGAGGAGGAATATTGCACAACAGACATGGAAACCAAGCAAGACAGCTTGCGCTCTCTCCAACCATCCCTTCCTCCCCAAGTCCTGGAAGGAATCTGGGAATCTGAGGGGAGGGCTGGAGCTCCCGCCCAGTGCGGAACACCGTGTCCTGAAAAATATGAGATGGTGACTGTTGATTGGACACTGTTTTTACTCCTAAACTGGTGGGCCTGGGACTGTGACTGACATTTACAGTATATGAATAGTCTGTGTGTTTGATGGATGGGTCTTGCATCTTTTATGGAGGTATTTTCTGGGTTGGAGTTTAAGCTTCTTTTATGGGAACCCTTTACCTGTTTCTTCATGTAGGATTTTGCAACGTGTTGCATGAATCTCAACATCTGTTTTTTATGATCATGCAAATACTGCTATGAGATAGGGATCTTCTTCACAAAGCTCTGTAATTCCAAAGGAAGCTCTTCGTAACAAATCCTTGGCATATTTTTCTTAGAAATGAGGAAGGTGTTCCACTGCTATTTCTAAATCTTTGGGTTGAGTATGCTCACAGTGTGTTCGTGCCTCTGTCTAATACTGACACATCTTAGATTTAGTGGGTTTGGACCCCATCTAGACCATTCCCTGTCATTTGACTGCTTGGCCATCAAATAGATTGCTTTATGATCTGATCTGATTGTTATAGACCAGCAGAGTAACCAGAAGAGACCACAAGCCAGATGGTTCTTAACGGGTTTCATTGTATCACTGCTCTAGGACTTACTGTGGCTCCCCATTGCCCTTTGGGTTCACCGAGACTTTGGCCTACACTTTTATTCCTCTCCCTTATGCAGGCTCCTCCCTACGTGTGCTGCATTTCATGCCTCCAGCCCCTGTCTGCTGTGGGGCCTCCACACCGTAGGGAGCCCGTGAGGAGAAATGTGCTTCACTTCCCACAGCCAGCACGCTGTGGCAACTAAATGGAGACATGTTCAATCAATCTGTAATTAACATACCATTCAATGGCCTGACGGGCATCAGGCATTCTAAAAACCAAAGACAGGATTTGGAATGACCCGTTTTCAAGGGTGAAAAGAAAAAAAAAAAAAAAAAAAAGCTTTAAATAAGGACTGTTTACATTTGTCAGCGTTTCTACCTGAAATAAAAAACAGAACAGAAGCAGCCTCGTGAAAAACAGCCTGTTCAAAACCACTGAGATATATTAAAATACACACCAGCACAGACGTTCTGTCACTTTAAAAATGTTTTGAATCCCTGATGCCAAGCAGGATGCTGGGGGCTTCTTGCAGCCAGCACCAAGTGTTGGGAAAACATAAAAAAACAAAAAACAAAAAAACCTCCCCGTGTTGACTCAGCCAAAATAAACATTTCGTTACTCCCATAATAAAGGCAACTTCTTGTTTGAGTAGATGAAATCCCAGGTAGCTAGCTTCCCAGGTCGTACTGTGTAGGCAATTTTCAGAGACACCTCACAGTCGTGTGCATGATAAAGAACTGAATTCAATTGGCTGGAGGGAGGTTGAAGGGGAAAGATAGCACTGGGGATTAGTATAACAGGTACTCTCAGGGAATGTGATGGACAACGAAACCCAAGGACTAGGGTGCAATGGACTAGGTGCTTACTGACGATGCCCAGACGCTTAAAATTAAACTAATTGCTGAAAATGTGAGAGGGCTGTGTCCAGAGGACATGCTAAAAAAAATACATCTCAGGCTGGTTTGTAGAATTTTTTAAAAAAAAGAAAGGAGGGAAGGAGGAAGAGAGGAAGGGAGAGAGAGGAAAAGAGAGAAAGAAGGGGAGGAAGGAAGAGGAAAGAAGAGATGGAAGGAGGGAGGAAAACAGGGAAAAGCAAGGATGAAAGTGGCTTTGTATTCCCTACCTTCCCCCTTCATGCGAATAGCAAGCACCCATACATTCCTCAGATTCTATCTTGTTTCATCCTTGTCAGAACCTTTGGATCTATTTTTTTTTTTTTTAAGCTAGGAAATGAACACACAGAGGTCGAATGACTTGCCCAGGATGATCCGGCAAACAAGTCAAGGAGTGGGGACCACAGCCAATCCCTCTAATGATCAAAGCCAAGAGGGCCTGTTGTGTATCACGGAATGGACCCACATGCCTCTTGCTTGGGGTCCCTCCCTTCTCATGTTGCTGTTCAAGTCCCCATATGGGATGTTTAGAGATCTTTCTGAAGGCAAAGGCATTGACTTAATGATGCCCAGAGATCCTTGACCACATCACGGTTTACTTATGATTCTAAAAACGCATAGTGAGCCTCCTTGGAAATAGTCACCTGTGTAGGAAGTTGGGATTGGGCTCGTTTCTTGTCCTTGACCAATTGTCATGCCCCAAAGTTGGGAAAGGGCATGAAGAAAAGTAACAGATGTTCACTAATGTCTGTCTTCCTAGGGAGATCTCACTGCTTGACAACCAGGGGCCCTTCCCCAGGCTGTGCGGACTCCACATGAAGTCCAGTCACGGAGAGAGAGCTCTGAATGTAGGTGACTTCTTCCAGGAGTCTGTACCAGGGGCTCCCCATCCCCTAATCTTCTGGGCTCCAAACTCAGTTGGCGTCTACCCCCTTCAGTCCCTTATGGTAAGCAGGGGATGGAGGCTCTTTGAGGGTGTGGGATGGCTGGGAGGGGTCTTTGGGGTGGGTTTCTCTCTCTGATACTCCAATCATCTCCTAAAGGAAACCTGCTGCCATTTTGACTCTACAATAATTTAATGTGGTGAAGAGTTGCCGTAGCAACATGATTTCTGCATCAGGTTGACATAAATTCATGCTTGCCTGGTTTGAAAAGAAAAATTGGACATTCAATCTCCACCAGAGAATTTATACATAGGAACAGACAGTAGCTATGAATCCTGACCTTACTATTATTTTCTAACTTTTTTGGTATGGGTTCGAACATACGCGCAAATAAAGGCAGGTCTAACTAAGCTTCACATGCCTGTTGCCAGCTTCAGCAATAATCAACACATGGCTAATCGTGCTTTGTCTCTATACTCCTTCCTTCTCCAGCCCCCACCCACTGTATTGTTTTTACATAAATCCCAGCTACCACATAATTTCATCCACAAATATTTCAGTATGAATCTCTAAAAGATAAGGGTGCTATTTTTAACAAATGATTCTCACATGAATAATAAATAAAAGAAGAAAGGAACATTTCAGGATATAAATTCTGCCTTTCTCCCAAACCAAATCATTTAAACTGTATCTATTCCCTTTCATTGATATCTCTACTTCAGACACTACTTATATTTTGGCTTGAAATATAATAGAACTATGGGGGTGCCTGGGTGGCTCAGTCAGTTAAGTGGTGGACTCCTGGTTTTGGCTCAGGTCATGATCTTGGGGTCCTGGGATTGAGCCCCTCATGGGGCTCCCCACTCAGTGGGGAGTCTGTTTCTCTGCCTCTCTCTCTCCCGCTATCTCTCCCTGTGCATGCTCGCACTCTCTCTCTCTATATATAAAATGAATAAATAGATCTTTAAAAAATATATACATATAATAGAATGATATAGCAGGCAAAATTCCAAGCACTTTACATGAATTATCTCATTTAATCCTCACAACAACCCTGAGAGGTAGATGCTAATATTATCCCATTTTATAGATGAGGAAGTTGAAGCACAGTGAAGTTAGTAACTTGGCCAATATCAAACTCTTAGAACGTGTAAATGAGCAAATACGTTGTTGTTAGTTCCTAATCAGGGCTAATCTGACCATCGAAATGATTGTGTATCAAGCTTACAATTTGCAGTTTATCAAGCAGTGCCTGCCTTCCCGAGCTTTGCATTTTTGTACCTACTCTTAAGACCGGATTTTAAGCAGAAACAGATCACTATAAGCAGCATGCTAGGTGATTTAAGACTTATCCTCAAGACTTATCCACCTATCTTTATCCCCATGAGTATATTTTCTATACATTCTGTGAAATCCGGAGCCCTCTGTTTCAATGGAAACTATCCAAGAGACAGTGCCATGAGGTATCCACCACGTTGGATGATGTCGTCCAACCGCTCGTTGGCTGTGTGACGGAGGGCAAGTAGCTGTCCTTCAGTTCCTGGGGTGAACTCTTGCCCCATCAAAACCTTGCCACATTGTATTGCAATTATCCCCGTATTGGTCTGTTTCCTTAGAGGCTCCTTGAGGCCAGAAGCCAATTGGCCATATGTTGGTTTGGCTGTTTGTTCTTTTTCTGTATCTGAGCTTTGACATTAGTGGATAGTAAGTACTCAGTAAGTTTTTCCAGCTATTATAATTCTCTGAGTTCTTTTTATTTTTCTTTCAGATCAAGCAAATAACGGTATCTCTGGCAGTGACTAAAAATCAGAATAAATAAAAGCAGCTCTGTAATTCAGAGAAAATACAGATTTTTAAGTCAAGGGGAAAGATGTTCTTGTTTGATTTTGATTTTCTACTCTGTCTGTCCACATTGACATTATTCAATGTACCGTTTTCCGGTGCCTTTATAGACGTAGTCTTTGGAGTTTATTGTGGGGAAAACTAACAGTATATTATCTGAAGTTTAACATTTAATAATTTAATATTTAAGATTCTTAAGTTGAATTGTCATTACTAATAGTTATTCTAGGTTTGTAAGGGGTAGGCAAATATGCAGAACAAGAACTGAAAAGGTACAATGAAAAACATTAGTCGAATGTTCATGTATTTCCAAGTTATCCCAAAATATTTTCCTCACATTTAATAATACAGTAAGAAGATCATCCAAATTTTCTGAGACTGTTCTGGTTTTAAATATTTGCCATATTGTTCCCACATGTATTTTCCAGATCAATGCCAGATTTTGGTTTAGAAAATATAATTACTGTACACAATTAGCTATTAACAATATTAAACTTGTGTATTGGCTTGACACTTGTCCTTCTTACACAAGCTTGTGCTTCTTTCTGCATTTTATTCCAGGTGACAACGAATACTGGAAGTGTCTCCTATGACGTGTGCTGGAATTAGACCGAAAATGAATTTTTTAAGAACACAACCATATAGTTAATGCAGTTCAAGCTGTTTCCTGAGAAACAGAAATAATCCTAAGCAAATGCTATGTCAAAAAAATCAGGATTCTGGTAATGTGCTCTGCCCTTTTTGTTTAATATAAAAATACAGGAAACAATTTAACACTTAACATATTTGTCACTCATCCTTATTTTCTGCATTTTTGTCAAGGAAGATTCTATAAATGGTATTTGTAATACTGGAAGGTGTGTGTGTGTTGGTGCAGCTCAAAATGAAGGGATCTGAAATTCTAGTTCCGCTAACTGACTTCTTTGGTGCCATTAAGAAATTATTTAATTTGGTGTGGCTCACTTTAGCCTGTCAAAAATGGGATAATATAGGAGTGTTCCTCACGGGAAAAGGTGATGAAGCATCACTTAAGTAAATGATTAGGAATACAGACATGTGTCTATGCCATGATTTGGCATTCAACAAATATTTCATAAATATTTACTCTTCTGCCTAAGAAATAGCCATGGATGTGATTCCAGGTTTTGGGGCCCTTCACTTCCTAATCCCATACCCCTTGATTCACTCTGGAGTCCTTTTTTAACTCAAGGGGAGAAACCAGGCAACTGAAAAATACTGAGTGCACAAGAAGGTTTGGGAATGGCAGAAGTCACAGTGATGGCCTCATGAGTGAACAGGAGGGGAAGCCCATCTGCTTCCCCGTCAGAGGCCTGTAGGATGTATTGATGCCAAAAAGCTGGAGAACAAAATGCAACACTCTCCCTGGACCTCCTGCACCCCCAAAGTGCTCTCCTGAGCTCTCCCCATGCTGGAGAGTTTCTGGCTCTCAACGCGGACCAGCAGCTTTCCCACAAGGCACACCTCCCACCAGCCTTTGGCCCCAGACCTCTTCTCAGCTGGATGAGGAACTGGAAGGGATGTGGGCCAAAGGTAGCTTTCTGCTCAATTCAAAGTGACCCGTTGTCAGAAACAACATTTAAACTTACGCTCCCTCTTGCCGTGGAGTGTTACTGTGCTAGTTTCCGAGCCCTCAGAGAAGCAGCTCATGACGTTAGAGCAGGTCATTGACACGGGGCCGGTCTCCTGTTCCGGTCTGCAGTGTTCACCCTGCAGGCCTCTTTCAGAAGCATTTGGAGAGCTGCGGAAAAACCGCAAGTCAGAAAGTGTTGCCTTCATCAGAGAGGAAAAATGCCTTTTGTTACTCCTGCTATTATAGGTGAGGAGAAGCATAGAGGCAAGTCTCAATTTTACCTAAAACTTTATGTTGGTTTTTATTGATGCAAAATTACGGTTCTTGAAATAAGGGCCATTCCTTCTGGTATCATTTATTTTAAGCGCAGGCATAATTCTCTGGACAATAGCATATTCTGGGATGGCTTGTTGGAAGAACTTGACATTGAGAAGTAAAGTAACCCAAGAGAGACCAACTTACTCTAAAAAAAAACTTGGCCCCAAAGAATTAAGTGAGTTATCAGTAATAGCTAAATGTATTGAGACGGTTACGTTGCAGGTACTATGCTAAGGACATTACATAAATTACCTGACTGAATCTTCATAACAAGTAGGAAAAGTACTAGTGTGGTATCGAATTGGAGGTATGACCTTGCCAAGGTCAAGCAGCTAGCAAGAGGGAAAGCCTGGCAGGATTAAAATTCCCCCTGTCACCCTAATGCCCAGGCCGTGCCACACTATCTCTTGGAAGCTACGAATTAGTCTCTCCCTCAACACCCACTCCAATTAGGCCATTTGAATCAGTGAGAATGATCTCTTTGTTCATAGTATTATGTTCGTATTTTGGTTAATAGCGTGCCAAGAAGAATAAACAAAGGAATTGGCAGGAGTGAAATGTACTTATTATAATCCATTTTCACGATTCTTAAAACTCCTTGAGAAATTTTCTAATAGTTAAACATTTTAAGCTAAATAAGGGAACTAACTATAATTCTGTACATCCTCTATTTTAGGACTGGAATATGTGTTTGATTTAGTCCTAAAGTGACTTTCTACAGAGTGAATGCTATTTTCCCATTGAAAACTGTAAGTCTATTTTTCACAGGAAATTATCCCAACCTAAAAAGATTAAGATTATAGGAATGATCATATAGAACACCCTAGAATATCTTGTAGCAGTCTTTCGTGTTTCCAAGTCAGGTATCACCTCTCCACTCCGTTCTCCTATTGTTACATGTTCTCTCTTCCTAGACCATAGGGATTTCACCCAGGAGATTGGTTGACGTCTCAAATTCTTATTTTCCTTTGGATTGAACATTAATTGGACCTTGTAGAGCTGGGAATTGCATATGATGACAGTGACACCCATTAGCCTGTCTTCTGCTCCAATCCCTTCTTTGGGTACATTGCCCCTCATTCGTAAGACCACAGGGATGCGCTCTCAGCACCCCACATATACATGTTACTGCCCCTCCCACCACCCTCCCACCTTCAGAACCTTATAACCATCTGTAGACTGGACATCTCCATTTGCATGTCCCCTGAATAGCTCAAGTTCTTGTATCTGAGATCAAATTAGACATCTTCCTCCCCAAACCTGCCCTTTCTCCAGGATTCCCTCTCAGTCAATGGTGCCGCCAACCATCCAGTCCCCCAAATGGAAACCTGGGATCTTCCTTCACTCTCTCCTCTCCCTTATTCCTCATAGCCAGTTGGTAGCCAGTCTTTGCCTCTTCTTCGTCTGGAACCAAATCTCTTCTCTCCATCCACAGTCCTTTCTCAGCTTGGCTCTCACGTTCCTCACCTGGATCAACGCCACAGTTTTTCCTCGACACCCACATTAGGCATCTTCTCTGGGGGATTTTTCTTGCTTATCTGCACCCCTCAGTGTGCTAGATGTCCCATCTGTTCACACAGCATCTCCTGCGTCTCTGTCACAAAACTTATCCTGGGAACCCTAATCTATATTTAATTTTGTATCTTGCCCAGTGCACCATAAGCATCCTGAGGGTGGGGACCGTATCTTATTTATGAATAATAGCCAGCTCCAAACAGCGTCTGGCACTTGCTTGCTACTCGCTAATGTCTATTGGGTAAATAGAGGAGACTTTAGAGTTGGTCCAGTCTTCACTGCTCCTGGGGGAATCTTATCGGGATCTGTGTGTGATTACACAGCTTATCCACCCGGGGCTTGGATAGGCTGGCTAAGAGTTACGTTTCCTTTTCGTTTGTAACTCTTTTGTGACAATAAACAAGAACACAGCAACATCAACAGCATTTATAGGCCAGAAATAAGTGCTTCTTAAATTAAAATAGACGGGACAAAAGGGGCACAAATTTAGGGATTGTTTTTAGGCTCCATGCGGTAACACATCTGTTTACTCCATTACTGAAAACCCAGCGTATAATCTACAGTAGCTAGTCAAAACTTAATAACAATGAAAACAATGATATTTATCATTTACCCAATGCTTCTTACATGCTTCCCATTCTAAGTGTTATGTCTCATTTAATCCTCACAACAATTTTATAAATTTAGGTATTATCCCCATTTTGCAGTTGCGGGCACAGAGTTAAGTGACATGCTTAAGGTCACCTGCAAGCCCCTGGTGGCACCAGATATGGTCCCGGCTAATTTCAGGGGCCACATTCAAGGGCCACACACGTGTGTGCCCTGAACCAAGGCACACACCGCTCTGCCAGGCTTTACTCAGCTGAGCCCTCAGCCGGTGAGTGACAACGGCTAAAATATGATGCGTAAGCACGTCGAAAAACACAGATTTTTGTTTCTGACATCCTTTTCCATAGGCATGGCGTATCTAAATTCAGGAAAATAATTTAAAATGCACATGCTAAGTTCTTTAACCATTTTGTCTTTTCTCAGCTATAATTAAAGGTAGATTTCATTAGAAAGGCATTACTCCTCAAAAAATTCATATTCTCCCCCTCAGAGTTATCTTTCTGGATGATATTTGTTCATATTATGTGGCTTGAGTAGGGATTGAGATTTTCTTAATAATGTGTGGAAAATGTATTTAAATAATTACACAGATATTTAAATTTTCTTTTGTTGTGGTAAAAGAATGAAAAGCATCTGCTTGCTGCTACCCACACTTTTTGAACAGTCTTCTACCCTCATTGGCTTGGTTTTTACTTGTGGACTGGGAAAGATAATGTGAATTGTGTTGGCACAAAATGGCCTGACCTTAAAAAGCTATGTTAGCCAAAAATTTCTTCCAAGAGGCAGGGCCTGGAATTACTGACAGAAGTGTCCTCGGACATGATCAGCTTCAACTGAATGTGGTCAGAAGTTCTCCACCCCACCGGGCAAGTTTGTGGGTTTCTTAAAAATAGTTGTGCATGAATGGTGAATGACAAAGAGGAGAAATAGGACTTTAAATTTTACATTTTTCTCTGATGTCCGCTACTCTGTATTACTAACCATGAAAATGTGATCCACTGAGGCTGCTAGCATGAAACACCACAGAAATGAGGGGAAATTAGATTCTATTAATTGAGTACTTTACTCATTGATTTAAAAGTTCTAGGTTATAGAATCCATGTTCCCGATGTTGTAAGACCTTTCTTTTTTCCTATTTGCTAACATCACTTAAAAATATACCTTTGGGGGTTATATCATGTGTCAAATTCTCAAGGACCTAAGAAAACGTGGAACAATTTTTTTTACAATTAGGAGAATCAGCGATCTATGACAAAATTGCTGAAAAACAACTCCCCCAAGAGCTGTGCATGAGTGAGTGCATTAATTATTGCTTTAATATTAAGAGCTTCAAAATGAAGAAACTGTTTTTAAAATTGCTAAGCCACCCCAGTAAGCTTCCCAGAATGACTCATCCCCCAATTTGTCTGATTTCTTAAGGAGCATGCCTGGACTATACTCTCCACAGAGAGAAAATGTTCTCGAGTAGGGAACAATCAGTAGCTTAAATTGTGTCCAAAAGAAGATTAGTGAGCTAAATGATCAACAACACATTAAAATAACATTAGGCTAATAGCTCTTTAACATGCTTTGGAACTGAAAATTTTAAAGTATTAAGTTAGAGATGAAAGGTTGTGGGAAAATTTTTAGTAAATTGTGTACATATGTGGGAGAAGCTACACAAATACATCTGCAATATTTGTGTGACAATATTTCCAATAGAAGATTTGATGTTTTTACTATGCAAAGGTGGATTGTAATAGGTGTATGCAATTGTTGAAACGCATAAAACCATAATGTGAGGTCTCTGCTTTCACTATAGGTAAATTGTACCTCAATTTGAACAAATCTTCAAACTTTCAAGGTCACCGAAACAAGTCTGAGAAACCGTCACTGCCTAAGGAGACATGAGGACTAAATGTAAAGTGATATCCTGGATGGGATCTAAGAACAGAAAAAGGAAAATTTTAAAAATGAATAAAATCCAAATGAAATACGGCATTTAGTTAATAATAATATATCAGTATTGGCTCATTAGTTGTGACAAATGTACCACACTAACGTGAGATGCTAACAATAGGAGAAACTGGGGGCCGAGTATAGGAAAACTCTGCCACTTTTCCGCAAGCCTAAAACTATTCTAAAATTTTAAAAGCATATTTAAAAAAATTGAAACAAGCAGGATAAGGAGGTGGGGAATGGATAACATGGCAGTTACCCAAGACACTACTGGAAGTCAAGAAAAGGAAAAAGAAAATGTCCGTATACATTATCTATTTCAAGCAATAAGTGTAAACAAGCCACAAAGAGCAAGTGTTTTATCTACTGGAAATCAGCATGGAATAGATTACCCTTCTATCAGATCGACTTTCCTCTGATAAAACTGAAGGTTGTCATCATCACCACATTGTTTTTAAAGCTGGGCTCACGTTCAAAAGGGCGATACACACACATACATGGCAGTGGACTGAATAAACCGTAGAGCTTTTATTTCTGAGGCAGCATATTGCTCATGGTGAATTACCTAGTGCCACCGTTCCCCCCTGTTTCACTCCGCCATCCGTGAATGACACACGTTCTTTATATGGATAAATAGAAAAAATCATTTCGTGCCTGACAAAAACGTTTTCTTCTCAGGTGCGACTGTGGGCATAGAGAGAGATGTGGAAAGAAAACTCGCTTCCAATGCCAACTCTGTCTCTTTGTTAAATATGCCTTTATGCTATAATCCATAATCATCATAATTAAATCCTGTCGATACCCCTTTTCATAAACAGGGAGTCTTCCTCGTCGTTTATTGGTGTCAGTGCTCACCAGCCCTCGGAGCGGCTCGGAGGGGCCTTGCACAACCGTGGAGCAATGTCTGGTGCCGCCACCTCTGGGCCTGGGTGCCAGAGGCAGGGTACCCACAGGATGGAGCAGGATCCTTGGGGGCGCGCAGCTCCCTCGGGAACACGCCGTGCGACGACAAATTCCTCTTCCTTCAGTTAACAGTTCTGGGGCAGAGGCAGGTGGAGAGGCCCCGAGCCCACGTAGACGGAGATGAAGATGAGGAAGACCGGGAGTAAGAAGAGGCTGGCTGCCGCGGCGGCCACAGCGAAGAGCTCCATTCGCAGCGCAGCCTCCCGCCGCCGGGACTCGCCGGCTGCCTCGAGGCGCCGCGTTGCCATGGGAACCGCGGCGGCGCCCCGGCCGAACCCCGCGTTTATGACGCGAGAATCGACCGGCTCCGCAGCCGCCCCTACGCCCGGGACGCGGGGGGGGGGGCGGAGGGACGCGCTTCCCCCCGCCCCCAGCACCCGTGCGGGAAAGCAGGAATCAGACAACGGCGTATACACGTGGCAAACCCTCGGTAAGCGATGCCGGGGGGCCGGGAGCCGGCCGCTGGGAGCCCCGAGGTCGGGGGCGCCGCCCGGGGTGGAGGCCGGTACCGGGCCGGCCCGCGCGGCCCCTTCTTCCCCGCCGCTCCCGCGAGGCCCCCCCGGCCGGGGACGCGACGCGGGACGCTGAGAGGGCCTCCCGCCGGTCCCCGGCTTCGCCGACGCCCTCGGACCCAGCTGGGACCCTCGCACGCAGAGAGTTGGAGGTCCGACGCGCGCGCTTTTGCAGAACCTCCCCGAAGCGAGGGCCCTGCATTTAACCCCGCGCCCCTGCCCAGCAGGCTCTCAAAGGGGAGGTAGGGAGCATAAACGGCATCTACCCCGAGTCCTAATTATTGGAACATTTCCTAACACGCCGTCTGTCCCGGGAGCTCGAAACATATTGCAGGAAGGCAATATTTGGGTAATTAATAAAGAGACGATAACGGGGCTTCCGAAACGCTAGCCGCCCCGGGCCGGGCGGGCGGCCCTGAGAGGTGCTCGGCCCCGCTCAGCCGCCTTCGGGGCGCACGCACCGCGGCCGTTCCCGCAGGGCTCACCAGCGTCCCGGCCTTTCACCGCTCACGTAATTAGCAGAAACGCAGAAGGCGGACGATTCCCATTTTACCCACTAAACTTTCTCCTCCCGGGTCACTGGTGAAGCCCCAGGCTCGGAGACACCGGGGCTCCGCTCCTGGGCCTGAAAAGTCCGCCCCCAGGGAGCGAAGTCCTGTCGCTCCCAGCTATAAATATTACTAAGCTGAGAGGCTCGGCATAATTATCTCCTTTTAATTGCAACTCAACCAAAAATCCAGCCCGCTGCCACTCAGGCCCCCCTAAATCGGGATTGCTGGGTTTCGATGTCAAGAGATTCCCTTGGCTCCAAGCAGTTCTTTGTATCCGCCGCCCAACATGGAAACCATATGCTGCGCCTCTCCGCGAGTTAAAATCACCCTCTGAGAGATTCGAGCTGACGCCCTTCGGCTTTTCATCGGTAGCCTTTAGCCCCTGGCCGCCTCGTGTCCCCTAGGTCTCTCCCCGCCACCAGGGGACCCCGCCTCTATTCGTTCCAGACCCCCTGTTACTAAAGCAATCGTCTGAGGAGCTCGGCACAGAGGGGTGGCCCCCGGAGGGGGTGGGATTCACCCCGTCTTTCATCCGAAGGCACCTGTGGCGGCCCGGCCGGGGATGAGGCCTCCGGGTCGCAGAAGGTTTCTTCCCCGCCGCGCCCGGGCAAGCAGCCCTAGGGGCTCCACTGCGGCCGGGGCGCTCCGGTCCGCAGGTCTGGCCTAGCCGGTGCCCCTCCATGTTGGGGTCCCTCTGCCCCACCACTCCGCCAGCCTTCTACTTCCCCCAGGGCTGCTCCCTATGTCCCCTCCCCCCCCCCTCCCGGAGCAGAGAAGGACGCCAGTTCCGAGGAGACAGCTGCTCAGGACCTCGGTGCGCTCTCCCGGGGTTGGAGGCTGAGGTGGGGGGTCGTGGGCTGGTGCCATTCGCTGCGCTTTCTCGCCACGCGCCCCAAAAGCTGAGAGCCGAGGGGCGGCGGGACGCCTGGGCGCCCAGCACCGCGCAGGCCGCGCCCAGTGACTAGGCCTTCCTCGCCCGAGGCTCGCGGGCGGGAGGGCGCTGAGAGTCACCTGGAAAGGGCCCGGGCGCGGGCTCCGGCCTCCCGATCCGCAGGCTGCAGTAGCACAGGCCCAGACTCCCCCCACGCTGTCCCAGGGCTTTTTCGGAGCCGAGAGGAAGTCCCCCGTCGCTCCCTGGAGGAGGCTTTGCGGAGCCCAGGCACCCGAGACGCAGGAGGAGGCTCAGCTGAGCTCATCCTGGGAAAGCAGCGGAGGCTAAGAGCCCTTTAGGGAGGACACACTGCCCGTGGGCTCCTTGAGAAGGCCCTGCTTTCTGCACGCGAATCTGGTCGCTCTTACTAAGGCAACATCGTGGGCCAAGAGGAGCTGCCGAATTATTTCTTGCCCACTTCTGTTGGAGTTTTGTGCCAACAAGCAGCTGTTCCACGCAGAGAGGTGCTGGCTGTCCACTCTCCAGGGATTATGACGATCATTTAAAAATATTAATGTCCATTTACTTGATACGTTTCCATTTAAAGTGCATCAGGAGGAAAATTCAAAATGCAAAATAAGGATTTATTTAAAACACCCACAGCAGTTAAATTAGTACCCATTATATTTCAGTTAAAAATACAGATCCATCAGGAAGGCCCAATTAAAAGAAACTCTGTGCTCTGGAAGCTGAAGTGTCAGTTATCAGACTATGGTGGTGAATGAGTTTGGTGAATGTTAACTGTCCATTGAAAAGACAAAAAGAAATACCACCTCTGAGTCGGATGCTTGGACTGTAGCTATGAGAATTGTAGGCAGTTCCCGCAAGGCACTCCAGAGGCAAGATCAACTCTTTTGCTGACCAAATGAGTTTCCTGTAAGATTAGCATTGGTTCCACACTCTGGCAGCAAATGGTTAAGTGGGTCTCAGAGCTGGGGCGACCCAATTTGGTGTTCAGGGCAAGAGGTCAGTGCTCCCACCATCCAGCACCCTGGTCACCTGTGTGGGAAAGCAAGCTATAGTCAGTGGCCCAGGAGGAGGGGATGGTGAAGGCATGGGCAGCAAGACGGGTGGGGGTGGCGGCAGTGGGCGTTTGGACAGGTATGGGTTTTATTTGTTGCAATTCCTGCACCCAGCAGGTGTTGTGTAAATGTTAAAAGACCCAGAACTACATGAAGATGAGTGGGGTCGGCCTTCTCTAAAGGGAGATTCAGCTTGAGCTGCCTGGTTTGTAACCAGGCCTAGAGCCCACATGGAGTAATGTGTGCCCTATTCCACTTTTCTTTCTGCTGTGGTGGGTGGAGGCAGGCAGTGGTGGGAATGTGGGCAGATACAAAGGCCTCCTGTCCCTTGGAGCACAGGAAGGCATCTGGAAATCTGTTAGTGGGAGTATTTCTCCGATTGTCTTAGGAACTCTTTCATCTCGACCAAGAAGGGTTTCACAAGGCTGGGACAGGCATTTGGAAATCGTTCTTTGCTAGTGACAGTGTTGGGATCTCGCTCCCTCTCTCACCCACCCCCTTCACACACACACACACACACAAATCTGCCCTTTTTGTATTTGGTGTGAAACTTTTTCGCCTGATAAAGATCAAAGCCACGTACCAACTTGTCTCTCTGAAACCCCACACACGGCTCTACGTCCTCCTGGCAGTAAAAGTCTGGAAGCTGTTTTTGGATTCTGCTCGCTCAGCCTCACCCTGCCCTGCCCCAAATGATGCAATGCTAGGACAGGACCCAGAAAGCTGCTGGGTCTGTCACCGGCTGGCTGAGACTGGCCTCGAGGTGCCAGACCGGACCAGACAAGAGCTTTGTTGAGTGAGCTTCCCTCAAGTCCCGGAGCTGTGACAGGAATCACAACATGACGCCTTCCACTTTTGTTGGACTTTAGAGCTGACAAAATTATGGCTAGTCTCTTCCAACAACTTATTATCTGCATTTATAGATGAGGAAACTGATGTCTAGAGAGGTTAAGTGAAGGCCACAAGGAGAGAGTGGGGCACCTTGTGAGTCTTGTCCTCGGGCTTCTGCCACCACACCTGTCACTTTAAGGTCAGCAGTAGACAGGATGAGCTCTAATTGGTATTTACCCTGGAATTCACATTGCTTCTCCGCTCCGTTGGGCAGGAGGTGGGTGCAACACATCTCTCAGCGGCAGACAGACGAGTGGGTGCCTCACAAGAAACCGGGGACAGTCCAGGCAACAGAGCCAAAGACACAAGTGGGAGGCAGGCCTTTCCACAGGACAAAGCCTTCCCGCTGGTGGATGTTATGAAAGCAAGTGAAGCCTCTCTTTACAAAGATGAAGGCAGGACAAGGGATGTCCCCCCATGGTGATCAGTCCCCATGTTTCTCCTCTTCCCTCTCTTCCACTCTTGCTTGACTCACTGGCCCAGGCAGCCAGCCATGGTCTGGGACAGGTTTTTTCCCTCCTCAGAAGCTGCAGGGTGTGACTTTTATTAGCACTGGACACTCAACAGCCTCAGGCCCGTCATGCCTCCTGAATTTGCTGTAGCGTAGACGCCCAGACACACCCGTCACTCACAGCCATGATGACCGATCTAAGCTACACCTCTCACCTGGTGAGGTCTTGAGGCAATGAGCAAGAATTGAAGGTAGTCTTTCTCTCTTTTGCTTGGATTTTCATATTGGCTACTTTGAGCTGTTCGTGTCCTCAGCCTGGTGGCCTGGAAAATGCTGGAGTGAGGTGGGAAGGAGTATCAGAGGAGAAAGGACAGCATCTTTGATGAGTAGGGCTGGGGCTAACAAGCGTTTGAGGATTTAAAGATTTTTGTAAACTGGTTATGAAAACGAGTACTCAACTGCTATTCACCAAAGCGGTGAGTCTGAATGGTACTGATAGCTGAGCGTTATGAGCACTTACTGTGTACCTAGCACTGTGCCAAGTACTTGGTAAGTAGGGACTCGTTCCATCTTCGAGGCAACACTGTGGGGCAGTGCCTGTGACTCTCCGCACTCTACAGGTAAGGGTGCTGAGACCTGGAGATGTCCTGTGACGGTGCTGACAAGTAGCAGTGAGGATTTTGCTAAACTGTGTTCACCTGTGACCTAGCACCGGCCAGCCTCAACCCCACAGGTGAAGCCGGTTTCACCAAGGTTGTGCGCACCAATGCCAAGTGGCTTCTCTCGGAAAGTAAGTCTTCACTGTCTTAGCAAGAACATACATTTCAAGTTGTTCTCTCCTCTCCGTTTCCTTCTCCAACCCCCCCCCCCCCGCCCCACCCCATGTTAGAGCTGAGATTCCTGCAGCTGAGCCTGGAGGAAGGCGGCAAGTGGTTAGAAATGGAAAGATTCGTTGCCTTGAGGTCCCCCTTGTAACCTGACTGTGTCCCACAGTGCTCCGAATCTGGCTGGGTTGAAGTGTACAAAGAAAATGGCTGTTATTAGTCACTGGACATTCCACGTGGCTTACGTCAGTGACAGTAGTGCTTTTTACACGGATCACACTAATTTACAGTCTACAAAGCATCTTCACTCATGGTGTCTCGTTTTCGACATTCCCTCTTTGAGCCTGGGGCCTTATCTCTAACTGTGGAATGAAAGGCTGGGTCCCTTGTTAAAAAGATTCCAGGCTGGGCCAGCCTGGCCTGCGTAGAACCACGTGACTCACTGTGCCCTCTGAAGGAGGAAAGTGTCAGCGTGCAGCCCTCTGGATCAGAAGGAGGCGGTTTTACCCAGACATTTCAGCCTGCACCGTTGGCTCACATTTCAGCTTGGTCTGCCTCCATTGTTTCTATCCTGTCCCCCAAATCAGAGTTTGGAAACCCAACTATCCACTGGCGCAGAGCTGCTTTCCAGCCTTCTCTGTCCTGACAGTTCATTGTGACATTCAGACGTGACACCCAATCCAGGATGTCGGAGTAATTTCTCCAGAAAGGCGATGTGTGTTACAGGCATTCCAGCCATCTTTATTCTCTTCCTCCTTTTTTCCCCTTTGGCAAGATAGAAAGTGGGATGGTCACACGTAAGTTTCTTCATGTAAGTAGAAGAATCAAATTAGAGTCACGTGTGCATACACCCTTTGTGGTCGCTTCCCTCCCATCACCTCTATTAGGAATACTTCTAGATGTGAGATATATATATATATATATATATATATATATATATATATATATATATAAAATGGAATATTACTCAGCCATCAAAAAAAGAGAAATCTTTCCATTTGCAACAACATGGAAAGAGCTAGAGTGTGTTATGCTAAGTGAAAGAAGTCAGTCAGGAAAAACAAATACCACATGATCTCACTCATATGTGAAATTTAAGGCAGAAAACAGATGAACATAAGGGAAAGGGGAAAAGAAAAAGGAGAGAGGGAAACAAGCCATAAGAGACTCTTAATGATAGAGAACAAACTGAGGGGTGAAGGAGGGAGATGGGTGGGGGATGGGCTAGATGGGGGATGTGTATTTTTTTAACATTTTTTTTTTTTTTAAAGATTTTATTTATTTGACAGAGGGAGACACAGCGAGAGAGGGAACACAAGCAGAGGGAGTGGAAGAGGGAGAAGCAGGCTTCCCACTGAGCAGGGAGCCCGATGCGGGGCTCGATCCCAGGACCCTGGGATCATGACCTGAGCCGAAGGCAGACACTTAACCGACTGAGCCACCCAGGCACCCCGATGGGGGATGTGTATTAAGGAGGGCACTTGGGTGTTGTATGTAAGTGATGAATCGCTGAATTCTACTCCAGAAATGAATATTGCATTATATGTTAACTACCTAAAATTTAAATTAAAAAAAAAAAAAAGGAATCCTTCTAGCTTTGTGATCTCCTCCTCTTTTGTACAGGGCTGGGACTAGGGTGAGGTGAATAAGGTATTTGCCTTGTGCATAAGATTAAAGAGGGTGCCAAAAAACTCAGTAATCAAGAGAAATATTTTAGTGTAATATTTTTAAAAATCAAAGTTAACACCAAAAAATTAATGATGACTACATAATCAAAATTTTAAATAAAAAACAGTATTACTGACATTTGCCTCAAGCTGCAGTATGGCTTGTCACTGCTTTCTTATTTATCTTTCTCTTAAATTGGAGGAAATGAGAGAGGCAGCAGGAATAAAGCCAACTGAAATCGATGTAATGAACCAGAGAAAGTAGACATGAACAAAATGAAACCAAAAGTAAAATCATGCGTTGAAAATATGAAAGAGGGAATGAGAGGAGTGGCTAAATTAATATCTAAATAGCTTTTTATCAATGGCAATTAGAGCTTATCATAGAGAACTGTTTGACTCTTAAGTTATTTTATTTTCAGTAATTATTAAAAACTTTGCTGTAGTTCAAAGTGTCTTTAGACACGTGTTTGTTTCCCCTAACACTCTGTTTTTGTTTTTGCTTTTGTAACAATACTCTGTGTCTTTAGAGTGCTTCTTTATTTTTCAAAGCATTTTGGTGTTGCATATTTATTTCATTTATTCTTCTCACATGGAAGGAGTTAGATAGGGTATGTTAGCCTTTCTCAGAAAATGAATCGGTGGGATTGTGGAAGAAAAGGAAAAGTTATTTTCTGAGTGCCAAGCACTGAACTAAGTGCTTTGCATGTTTCATTTATTTCCCAAGTAATTCTGAGTTATGGATATGATCAGCTCCTTTTTATAGGTCAGGAAACTGAAATCCAGGAGGAATGATTAGTTAGCTAGTAAAAATCTCAGAATATTTCCTTAAAAGAATTGTATCATTATTCTCATGCCTTGGGTTGTTAGTAAAACTAAGAAGGAAAAGGCCAATTAGACTAAGAAGTTATATTCTAGCTCCAAAAAATGTTTTATGCCTCCATGTCTGGTCAAAGCAACTCCAAGATTTTCTCTTTGCTTTTTCTGAATAGTCTGTATGTACCTATGCCAGAATGCATCAACTTTGAAAGGGCTAGTTTGATAGAAGTGGAGTGTCTTTTAATGTAGAAATATTTTGTATTAAGTAGATGTAAATGAGGAAAGTAACTTAGTCTTTTTTCTTCACTACACAGTGCATTTATTTGGTTTTTTTAAGTACGCTGACCGCACGTTAAAGTGTGGAATTATTCTCGTGTGGCCTAATTTTAGTACGTTATTTAATTTTATAGCTAGAAGTATAAAAACATTAAAATAATGTTTAATGGACCACAACCCCCCCACCCTTGTACAACTGTTTTTATTTTTGAGTAATTTTTATTTTTATTTTGAGTAATAGTTTCAGTAAAAGAAAGCATATTATTTTATACTTTAACATATTATTGTATAAACATCTCATGATTTCAGTAGACTTCGTACTAAGAAGATGGCTGTGCAAATTGTTTTACTGATTTACTGCAATATATTAAACCATGTATCTGAAAGTGAAAAATTAATTTGTTTCAATTTTATGTTTTGCACTGTAATTGATAATGATAATGAAGTCTCCTTATTAAGTCTGCTTATTAAGCACTTCCTCTGTGCCAGGAACTACAGTAGACACTTTAAAAGTGTATATGATTTCATGGAGCGCCTGGGTGGCTCAGTTGGTTAAGCGTCTGCCTTCGGCTCAGGTCATGATCCCAGGGTCCTGGGATCAAGCCCCATCGAGCCCTGTCTCTTGGGCTCTCTGCTCAGCAGGGAGTCTCCTTCTCCCTCTCCCCTCTGTGCTCTTTCGCTCTCTCTCTCAAATAAATAAATACAATCTTTTAAAAAAAAAAGTGTACATGATTTCACTTAAGCCTTATCCAGAAGCCCTAGCAGGTAGATTTTAATAATCTCATTTTACAGACTTAGAAACTGAGGCATGTCTCCGGGTGGCAGAGACAGGAAGGTGCCGGTTGCCTTCCCCCTATGTGCTTTCAGTCACTGGAACAGTGAATGCTACCACGCACCTACCTTTAGTCCTTTATTATTCAGTTTCCAGGGAAGAAAAAATCTTTAGGATTCTTCCTGTGCCCAGCCATATTGCTTTCTGGAGGGGTTGCAATGGTGTATAGTCTTTCTAGCAGTGGAGAAGAGAACCAGTCTTGCTTTCACCTTAGTAACATTGGATGTTGTTACTTTAAAGAACTGACACTTGAGCAGGTATGAAAGTGACAGCCGCGGAGGGAGTGCTCTAATGTCTATTTCTTTGATTACAAGTAAGGACAGATAGATTTCTCGGATGTTTGCGAATTTGTCTTTCCTCTTATATGTGAATTGTGGTTAATATACTTTGCCCATGTATCTATTGGTGTCAACGTTTGTCTTATGAATTTGAATGATCTCTATATTTTAGACGTAGAAATTCTTGTCTTTCATGGCTGATTCAAATATCATCCTGGTCTGTGGTGGACCTTGAAATGTTTTATAGGCTACATTAAAAACAAATAGTTTCACATTTTAGATGATTTTGCAGCATTGCCAGATGACTCGGTGGTAATTTGATTATACAGCATTATTTATCAAAACTAATTGAAGTTGATCATTTGACATTAATTAGGGGGGAATTTCCTCAGCTCTAACAAGGCAAGCTCAAGCCTGGGTGGAATAAGGAACATATTTCTGCCATTTTCTATCATTGAAGTCAGAGACACAAATAGAATCATGTAACTAAAGTAAGCTTATGCAGCCTTTATGTTTTTCTTGAAAAATAGTAACTTACATACATTTTAACAGAAACCGGCACAGGGAGCTCTGATTTTTTTAGGTTTTTAGCTGTAAAAACATTTTAAAGCAAAGAATAGAAACAGTATTTCATTCAGGTCAACATGCGTAACCCGGAAAGGTAGATTATGTTGTTAACTCAGATTTACTCTTCACTTTTCTCTTCCTGTACTTTCCCAAAAGGGAAAAGAAAAATTTTTTGTAATCTTCCTAGGTAGTCTGCCAGATAGTCTCTGGGGACTGTGCATGACTGTTCTCCCTGTAATTATAAGGGTTTTCTGAGGTGGAAATACCATGTACATCTGAATTGTTTTTTCCTAACTTAAGGTGTAATCTCTGACTCTATACCTTAAAGTTACGCATTTTAGCATGTACACTACACACACACACACGTGTTAAATCCTTCAAAACTCACTCACAGAGTTTGTTTTTTTTTTTTAATCTGTCCACAGCTAGTTACCAAAGCTCAGAAAACACACCCATTAGGGGGACAGAAGTGGAATGATTAGAAGGTAGTACTCTCCCCTATTAAATTTCCACTCCCTCCCTGTCCCACGTGCAATGTCCCTGTTGTGGGCAGGGCCCGCCCCTAGATTGTTCTGATTTCTCCCATGTCCCCAAGAGCAACACGGGTGGCTGGGCTGTAGCCATGGCAAATCAGTGCTTTGTGTGGGGTCAGACAACCCCTCACTTTTTCCTTTTGGTTGTAGGAGAATATGTGTCTTTTTCCATCTTGAAAGTTTCTTTGCTGCAAATATGCAGGGAACAAATCTAAGTAGAAAAAGAAGTCAGGAAAAGAAAACGTTTCCAGAGCAGCTCCTCTCTGCTCTTGTGAAGTGCTGGGCGCTCACGGCCTTGTGGTCCCAATGGCCGCTGTGAATGTTTGCCCGACGACTCTGCCTTTCCAGAAAAGTGGCCGGAAGCAGAGGCCTCTTGTTTCTCTTGGAGATCATCAACTTTTATCAAAGCTCTGCCACCAACAGCGGGTTAGGTAGAATTCGTCTGAAGGGCTGGCTGAGGTGAAGTTCAAAAAATACAAGTGAGTTGGAACAGGTTATAGTTTACTTCCAACCAATGCTCCAAAACTGTTCGAAGCACAGTAGCTTCAGAAAAGAGGCTATCCTTAAACCATGAAGTGAATTTGACCCAAGTGGTGTCCAGAATTCCAAGGAGTCAGTCCTGAGACAGGTTTGCTGCGAATGTTTGTGTTCCCTCTGTGTGTGTGTGTGTGTCTCTCTCTCATATTCTGATATGTTGCACTATATAATCTATTTATCCGTTGGCCTTACGGCTTCCTTCTTTTGACATCTTTACAGATACTTTTCTTCCCAAACTGTGCCAATGAGGGGACTGCATGCCGAGGGCTTGAAATATCTCTGTAAAACTCTCAACATTCACATATAAAAGCAACTTTGAGAAGAGTCAGAAACTATGTCTTCTGTCGGGTGATGCATCATCCTTTTCGAGAAAGCAAATTTATTTTAAACATATTTATTGTTTACATTTTAAAAAATTCACCTGATGTTCTTCCCACACGAAGGGAGAGAGACTCACTTATTGTAAAGACCCAGAAAAACCCTACTGGAGGAAAAAAGGGAGATAACTCATAATTCTTCATGTTGGAATTCAGCAGCCACTGTTTGTTCTATCAAAATAGTTGCACTCTCTCTCTCTCTTTTTTTTTTTAAATAGTTGCACTCTCTTGATTACATTTTAGCTTTCCACATTTATGGGAGAACCTCACCAGCAGTTCTTGGCAGTTTTTGTAGAAGACCAGAACTACTCACTCATCCTCTCTGAGGTCAAGTAGAAAAGAGCATTTCCTCTCACAGGTTTTCTTCAAAACAATCAAGCTCCAGTGTCACTGGAATATAAAATGAATGCCATATTGATTTAATAGTAGCTTTTAAATGAAGTGGAAGGATCCTTGTTTAATTAATTCAGTCATTCATTCAGTAAACATTTATCGCATGCCCGTCGCATGCCCCTGCTGGAGAAAAACCTCTGTCTATCACTGATGTTACTGCTAAACCAGCGGACTCACACGGTGCCATCATGGCTGCCGTTCTGTGAGCAGATGTGGAGCTCTGTGCCAGGGACTCGACACACGTAATTTTACTTAATCCTCTGAGCACTCTGCCCATTACCCACATTTTAAATATCAGGACGCCCGCCGAGCCTTACATGGTTTATCACTCTCAAGCTAGTAACAGTGGAGCTGGGGTCGGCCCCCTTTGGCCTAACTCCAAGTTTGAGCCTAGAATCACTTGAGATCCCCGACAAGGTCTCCTTCAAAAGAATATTGAGAATGGAATAAAGATAAGAGGGTTGAAACTGAGGGAGTCAGAGAAGGGTGAACTTAAGTCACTTTATGACCTTTACTATCAGTTTGATTGGGGCTGCTAGTTTATTTTTAGATCATATGGTACCCTGTTGTCTATTTACAAAGCCATCACTCCTTAATTTAAAATTGTATTGAATCTATTGTCTTAGGCCTCTAGTCGTCAGTCCCTACTGGTTTCTCATACCTCACAACTGCCCAGGACTTAAGTAAATCTGATGCACCTCCTCCAAGGAGCCCTCCCGGATCACTAAAACCATGCTACTCTTTCTCATCTTGGGACTTCCAAGCACAACCACCTATACTTTTCACTGCATGCTGCTCCTGAACTATGTTCCTCTTTATGCCCAGGACAGGGCCTCTCTCCACACTTCTTTTGAATCCTCTCTGGTGCCTTGCTTGTGGTATGTTCCTAATAAATATTCATTAAATGTAGGAACACCACTTCCTGCTTTTGAGCAATCACAGAGGTGAAAAGGCCTGGATAGTTTCATGATGTGTTAAGTTCTCTAAGAATTGCAAGACCTTGGCAGGTGGGAAAACTCTACAGAAAATCACTGTCAGTTTGTTAATCCCCCACAGAGGCCAGCCTGAAAGAAATGAAGTCCACGGTTCATAAAGAGTAGATAAATGTTTTATATGGAAAATAAATTAGCAAACTCACTGTCAAATTCCTAATGGCATGGAAGCATGGAAAGTCACAGTTTAACTTCCTTAACAAACCTGTCAGTGACAGCCAGACGACAGAGTCTGTCAAAGAAACCATGTGTCACTTGGGAGACAGATTGCTGTCTGACAAACAGCGTTCATTCCTGGGCCTGTCCCCATGGACTGGAAGAAGAGGGAAATCTGGTAAAAAGCATTTGTCATTTGAGTGTACAGAAGTTTCCCTTCAATTCTGAGGGTATTTTGAAGCTGTGTACATTCCCACCCATGAAAGGAGTGCTTGTCATGGGAGTCTTTTATGGGAAGTAAAATAATTTTGAAAATCTACTTCAGTTACATCATGTCATGTAGTTTGGGGTTTTGCTCATGGCGAACACGTTATGAGTCAGATGAGGCAGACCCAACCCATTTCTTTGTCATAAAGACTTCTCAAATCTGGCCTTGGCCAAAGTGTATTACTGTTTGGTCAGTGTAATGGGGAAGTAAGAATTGCCATGCCTACATATTCCCAGAGGCTGATGGAGCAATGACGAGGGAAGGAAAGCAGGATGCTCGTGGATGGAAGTGCTGAGTGGGGTAAAGGAGCTCACGCACAACCCGTCTGTTGAACAAGCATTTATTGGGCCCCTACTGTTTGCCAGGTGCCGTGTTAGGTGTTGGAGAAGTACTGTGAGGTTGACGTAGCTGCCGTTCCCAAGGAGATTGTGGTGGAGGAGGCCATGTCCCGTGTGGTGAGGAGCCATGATGGACTCCGGTGTCCCACAGTCCTTGAAGAGTTCTGGGAGTTCACTTCTGGAAACTCATCTTTACCGATTCATGACCTCTCCCACTTAAAAAGTCACATGCTAATAGAATATCGATCCTTTTATTGCTGAAGAACCAGCTGCTGGTGTCCCCGAGCAGCCCTATTTACTAAACAGAGCCCTCCATTTTGTTTTTCTTACTCAAATGAAACACCAGGCTACCATGACTCATGGGTGAAAATTAAGTGAGACAAAACGGCCCCTCAGAAATGAAACCTTGCTAAGACAAAAAAAAAGCATGGCATCAAGAGGAACAGAGGTATTCGAGGCAGGCAGATCTAGGCTGCAACCCTTGCCTCAGCTGTGTGACGTAGGATGCATTTCTCAGCTTGGCACATAGTCATTGGTAACTAATACTATCGATGACTGTGGTATCGACAATGGAAGCCCTTAATTCATAAGAGCACCTGCCCCCGAAAGGAAGAGACTGGAACTGCTCTGACGGTGCATCTGGGAGCTCTCAGCGAAGCAGCAACACTAGAATGATTTGCAATGAAGGATTTAGCGTAGGGATGACATGGTGGCTTACGACTGTTGCCTCTGAGCCTGGGGCCATCCTAAAGTCACTTTAGGTTGGCAGGCTGGCATTTGGGAAGAAAATCTGGATGCAAACGGGAGAGAGTGAGAACAAACTGGAACCTGTGGGACAAACTGGAATCTGCATTTCTCTCATGAACCCAACCTTAGGTCACGGGAGACCTTTGCCTGGGAGCTGCGTGCACACCTCATCCCAGCCTCAGAGAAGTTGAAGCAGGAGATCCCATGGGGGCTGCCGGAGCTGCGGGCCAGGTGCTGCTCCCCTCAGACTAGGCGAGCCAGCGGATCACCGGCAGGAGCTGTGGTGGCCCCTGGTGTCCCACACTGACCTTCAGTGTGGCGTGTCTGCGGCTTTGCTTCTGCCTTCTGAACCCGGTACAGATTTCTCCCGGCCAGGTCTGACTTGGAACCATGCTGGGAAGGCAACTCTGGGGAACAGTTTTAGCTTTGCTAAGTTGACACAGAACAAACTGCCGCCGAGGAGGACCGTCCATTGCTGCAGAACAGGCTCTTCCTCCTGTCTCCAGTTTCCTGTCCCACCTCACTCTGCACTTCCCCTCTCCCCACGCCCCTTCACACTTTCACCAAATCTCTGTAGAGTACTTACTATGTTCCAGGTACTGTATTAGGTTCAGGGGGAAAAAATTGTGAGACGTGGCGCCCACCCTCATGACTCTTGCAGTCTAATGGGTGGGAGACATTAAATAACCACACACAGAGATGTAAAACTTCAACCATGGCTAGGGCCATGACGGAGAGGGTACGTGATCCTGTTGAGAGTACACAGAAAGAGGATTTCACCTAATCTAATAAAAACATCTGAAACTCAAGTATCAACTTCTCTAAAATTCTAGATTTCTCTAGCGGCACCGATGATGCGTTTATGCTCATTGACTCCTAAGGTCAGCCTCAGATAGCTACCATTATGGATATACAACCATCATAGTGGAACAGAGTAAGGAGAGGTGAAAATTAAATCAAGAACTGGAGAGACTTTTTTATAGTTGTGTTATTAACAATTCAGGGAATTAGAAATGCTGAGTTACAGACAAGGGAGACTGGAGTGGAAGGTTCAAGCAGCAGCACTCCTATTGCTTACCCAATGCCCCAGTGGGACAGCCCATCAATCGAATCATATTTCAACTGTAAGACCTGGTACAATGCAAATTACTACGCTAAATGGACAATTCCAATATGCGCCAATTTTTTGTAAATGATGAACTACTTTTTCCAAGGTAGCGTTCAAATCATGATAGAATGCTGCTACACGAAGGATAACAGCTAATTTTACTTGTGCCCTATCTGAAGCATCCGGCCCAATCCCTGGCATAGGTATTCAGTAAGTGTCCTGCTATAATGTAATGCCACATAGACTGGGTGGCTCATAAATGACAGAAATTCCTCACAATTCTAGAGGCTGGCAAGTCCAAGATCAAGGCATTGGCAGATTAAGTGTCTGGTGAGGACATAGATGCTTCCTGGTTCCTAGACGGCTGTCTCCTCGCTGCGTCCTCACATGGAGGAAAGGATGAGGGTCCCTTGGGGGTCTCTTTGGTAAGGCTCCACCCTCATGACCTAATCACCGTCCACAGGCCTCACCTCCTAATACCATCGCATTGGGGGTTAGGTTTCAACATACGAATTTTAGGGGAACACAAACATTCAGGCTATAGCAGTAAGCATTCGTTGAATGAAAAGATCCATCCAAATGACTGGCTGGATGTCAGGATCTGTCTCCTACGTCAGGTTGCTATACGGTAGCAAATGTTCTTCCAACAGCAGGACATGATTAAGAGGTTTCACCCTTGAGTTAGGCTCTGCCCAAACCCGGGTCTTCCAGTGGGGTCTCCCATTGCCCTGACTGCTAACTTGCCTTTCACCCTCAGCTCTGTAGTGACCTCTGGGTTCTCCATACTTGGGTGGGGGCAGTTGTCCAGTGTTACCCACCCCTCAGTCACCACCTCTAACTTGTATGCCTCCAGACCCGATGTGCCTCTTTGGTTTCCCTGGACGGTCAGTTTCCAGAGATTCAGCTTTCTGTTTCTTTGCTCTTTGTTCTATCTCTGATCTTACTCCCATGGCCCACTCCCAACATGACTACAGTTGTCAAACCTCCAGCACGTGAGGGCCAGTGTGCTAGCTGAGGGCCAGCAGGTGGAAACAACATATGGGCAAGTTACATGACGCCTACAAGGCGGTTACCAGCATCATGGGTGCTGCAGAATTGTGCCATCATAGACGTCCCAGGAGTGATTTTGTGGAGCTACATTGACTAGACAGATGCAGAGTGAAGGAGCTAGTCTTGTTTCTTAAAATTCTTTTGAGATTCGATGCTCGCTTAATTTTTTAATAATACTTTTGTTTTAAAAGAAAATAACTTTTTTGATTATGAAAGTAAAACATGCTTACTATAGATAATTTGGAAAATACAAGATGTTATAAAGAAGGCACATTATCTATGACTTACTATCCAGAGAGAATCACTGTTAACCCTTTGACTCTGTTTAGATGGCATAAGGTGGGAGACATGACTTAAGGTCTATGTGTCATATGAGCCACAGAGCCCACCATGTCTCCTTCTGACAGCCCCAGGGCTGGGCATGAAAATCCAGTTTCCCGAGCATCTTCCTAGAGCACAAATCATCCTGTGAGATCCACCCTGCTTAGGCCATTTTTCCATGGACTCCCTGTGCCTTCCAGATAAAGTCTATGTATGACTTTGTATGACACACAGCTTTTTTCTTTTCTTTTCTTCTTTTCCTTCCTTTCCTTTCCTTTTTGCAATCAGCGTTATTGAAGTATAATTTATGTACAATAAAATTCACTCATGTTACGCATATAGTTCAGTGAGTTCTGATAAAACGTGTTATCCAGGGAACTACCACCACCACTTTTAGAACATAGAACAATTTGCTCATGTCCCTTTGATATCGCCCTCCCCTTATCTCTAATCTCTGGAAACTATTGATTCTCTTTGTGTCACTGTAATTTTGCCTTTTTAAAGGAATTTCATATAAAAGAAATCATAGAGAATGTAGTATTTTGTACCCGGCTTCTTTTCACATAATGCTTTTTATATTTGTCCATGTTGTTGTGTGTATCAGATGTTTGTTCTTTTTGATGGTTGACTAATATTGCATTGTGTGGACATATCACAACTGGTTTATTTATTTACAGTTGGTGGGCAACTGGGTTATTTCCAGTTTTTCACTATCCTGAGTAAACCTGTTAGGAACATTTGCGTACATGTCTTTGTGTGAGCGCGTGTTTGAATTTCTCGCAGGTAAATCCCCAGGAGTGGGATTGCTGCATTGTGTGGGAAATGTGTGTGTCACTTTATAAGAATATGGCCATCTGGTTTCCACATGGCTGGGCCAGTTGGCATGCCCGTACTAGTGTCTGAGAGTTGCAGTCATTCCAAATGCTCCCCAACTCCTGGACCGTGGGATTGGCCATCTTCTTCGTGTTAGTCCTTGTAGTGGGTTAGACGAGGCTTTTTCAGCCCGCCCTCCAGGCCTCCAGGCGGCCCCCTCCTGCTCCAGTCACAGATTCACGCTCAGTTGTGGGTGCCGCTGCTCCCCATGCTGCTGCCGCCTCGAGTGCCCAACTTTGTGTGGGAGCCCCCTGCCCTTCTCAAGGCTGAACCGGGGTTCTTGCTCTGGCCCTCGCGGTATCTGGGGCACATCCAACCTTACTGGGTTTGTGGGTTTTTTCCTGCCTTGTCCTCTCAACTCAGGGTTCAGTGGTGGGAGTGAAGAGGGGGAAGAGGTTTCCACAGCTTTGCGTCCCAGTGTCTCCCCCAGAGGCAAGAATTCTGTGTTGAGTGAAAGAATGAACAAATGAATCTTAAGACTTTAGTACATTTTCTAATTGACAGGACTTACTCCCATCAAAACATGCACTCAGACATTCTTCAAAGAATGGATTTCTGCACATTTTCTCTCCATGGGCACCTAGGAATAAAGACATTTTCGAGAAAACTAGTGATGCATCTAGCCCCAGACTATGAGATGTGAAACTGAGTGGGCCTTAGTAGGACTGGGGCTCTGACTTTGCCCACTCTGTGCCCATCAGAGCCACTCACTTCTTCAAAAGTATTTAGAACGTACTAACCATGTGCAGGTACTTCGGTTAGGTTCTAAGGGCCCCATGGCAGGGAAGGGGGAAACGTGTATGGAACCGTCAGGCAAAGCTGTGAAGAATAGGTATAACTGGGTAGATGGAGAGGCAAAGGAAAGTCCTTTCTGGTCACGAGTTCCTGCTCACAAAACTGAAATGTGGACCTAGGTCGAGACTGTCCAGGTAGTTAGGCCCTGGCTAGAGCATGGTTAGAACAGAGGGTCCCTTTGAGAACTGCAGCGCATGTAATCAGAGGGGTCCATGAACAATTGGGGGAAGTTCTAGAATGTGGAGAGGAGTGGGAGGGATTGAATTTTATCTTACAGGCAGGGGGCTGGAGGGCAGGTGGGAACACACTTCGTTTGTTTGTTTGTAACAGGGTAGTAAAGGGATGAGGTCAGTGTTTTAGAAAAAGATTGATAAGTATATGAGGGAAAGGGCAGGGAGCTTGAGCCACCTTCGACATTTGTGCTAACCAGTGTTCATTTTCTGGGCTCCTAGGTCTCCCAGAAATCTTTGACCCCTTTAGCAGCTGACCTGGTGTCCACCCCTCAAGTCTGTTTCCTCAAGACATGCCTGATACCCTAACTTTATTTCTGAGGATATATGGTCTTGCAGGTTGGGTGCCTTTCTTTCTGTCCTGGCCCCATCACCAATGGATCCGAGCTATGGTGTAACAAGGCTAGTTTTATTTGATCATACTAGTCATCCATCAGACAAGACGAATTAACATTGGCACAGTGATTTGGAGTTTACTGGACACCTGAACATGTGACTCCCAGTGGGCATCTTGTAGAAGTATGAGTATGGCGACCTGAGACACTTTGAGGGGCCCTTGAGGAGAGGACCTGTGCAAAGTTCTGCTCAGTGGCTCATAGACACATTGCCCTGAGAGGTGGGAGCCCCTGGGGCTAGCTACCTGGCCTGGGACGGGGGTCATTCCAACCGAGAGGAGAAGTGGTGCCCTCTGCACCATCCAAGTTTTAATCTGTCCTCAAAGGCCACAGGCTTCCTCTCCAAACCCGCCATATTCTCAGGGGATAACCATCCTCAGGTATCGCACTCGGAAGCCCCCACTCGAGGGTCCCATGTGTAGAAGACCCTGCGCCCCTAAGGCCATGTGGGGGTTACTGCCGGCTCAGACAGCGGGCAACAGCACGCAGCTGGTGTGCGTGAGGGCCGCACTGTGCTCTCTTACTTCGACTGCACCATCGCCTTCCGTATCTAAACCGTTAGAGCGAATAGCAAATGCCGTAAATTCAAATAAACTTGCGAGGATGCCTAGTCCAGGCAGGGATCCGGAGTTCCTGCACAGAACCGTGCGTCTGGAGGGGACTCACCTGACCCTTGTGGTGGAGACGGGTGAGGCCCCCAGGCGAAGTGGTGCAACCTCAGTCCTGGACCCGCGTTCCTGGCAAGTCGGTCATCTCAACGTGACTACCGTGGTTTCTTTCTTTCTCTTCTGTCCTCACTCAGAATGGAAAACAGCTGTGCAACCTCCTTCCTCCTTGAAGGTGGTCACTGAGTCCTGCCCTTGTGCATTGTCCCTCGGTAGCTGGTAGCCCTGCGTCACTCGCTGGGCGTCTCAGACACCGCGTCCTCATGAAAACTCATTATGTGCCTGCCTGGTTCTGCGGCCTCAACTGCTTCTTGGAAGCAGGGTGGCCGCTCCATTATGAATACATTAAAAAGGAAAAAAAAAAAAGAAGAAGAAGAAAACCTTCCTGGTTTGTTGTTAGACCAGCTTCTTATGAGAGGCACTGTCCCCGTCCTAGTTTAGCCTAAGCCAGATGAAGCAGCTTCACGTGTGGAGTCATTTTGTCTTCAACATTTGTCAGAGGCAGCAACTGAAAACGTGTAAGTTGCCGGGTAAATGAATCAGCCAGCTAAGGGAGCTATAAATCGTGCTTAGGTGTGCGTACGGAAAGGTGTTTGCTCGCCCCGGAGGGGAAAAGTCCCGGATGGTGGAGGTAGGGGTGCAGGCAGCTGCACCCAAGGGCCCCGGCCCCGCCCCCGCTCGGGCAGACGGGCGGCAGAGGTGCGCTGATCTGGGGAGCGGGCGTGTGTGGAGCAGCGACAACTAGCCGGCTCGGGAGGGAGTTAGTGTGTGAGTGTGAACACCAACACGCTCGGGCCCGGCACAGAGGTGTGAGGGGAGGGCTCCAGGGCGAAGCAGGAGCCTTTCCAAATGTGGTTTCCAAGTGAAAACATTCCTTTCAGTGACCTTGGATTCATTAGTATCCTTTCCCTCGGGTTCCTCCCAAGTTTGGACAGAAAGCATCGAGAATCAGAAAGGAGAAGTAAGGAGACGTGAGGAGAGAGGGATAACAGGGAGGAGTCAGCCGTTTGTAAGGGAAATGAAAATCGCTTGACATGCGACCCGGGGTCCACAAGGTCCCAGACTGCGGGGAAATGGCAGTTCGGAGCAGCTGCTTCGGTTGTTAAACCGATTGTCATTGGATAGTAAACAGAGAGCTGTTTGAATTTTGGCAGCTTGATAGACTTTTTTTTTTTTTTTTTTTTTTTAAGATTTTATTTATTTATTTGAGAGAGAGAGAATGAGAGACAGAGAGCAGGAGAGGGAGGAGGGTCAGAGGGAGAAGCAGACTCCCTGCTGAGCAGGGAGCCCGATGTGGGACTCGATCCTGGGACTCCAGGATCATGACCTGAGCCGAAGGCAGTCGCTTAACCAACTGAGCCACCCAGGCGCCCTTGATAGACTTTTTGAAAACCTCTTTGCAAGGTTGATTTTAACATAAATCTCCAGCAAGCATGACATGTAAAACGCCACCCAGGGCCATTACAGTTATGTTACGGGTTTTATCTTCTCCTGCCAGTGAGATTCCTCTCTCCGCTGGTATTATATGTGCCTGCCAAAACCATATAAAAAACATTCATGGCGAGAAGTTTCCAATGCCAGGAGCCAATCGAGTTCTTTCCCGAATCTGAAGGCTAGAAGGCAGGGCCTGGAGACTGGCAGGGTGCAGACGTCAGGTAAGATGCTGAGCGAGGCTCGCCTGCAGGCAGGACGAAGGCACTGGGTGTCCTGGGCCCCTGCGCTTCAGTTCATCACAGCTAAAGCGGGAAAGAGACAGAAGTTGGTGGTGTTTCTCAGTGACGTTGATCTTCTCATCTGTCAATTGTTTTCTGTCAACAAGGAGAAGCTGCTAAAAACCCAAACCAAACCAAACCAAACTAAACCCACGGTTCACAATAATCAATAGGTACATCAGCACTTTGTACACACACTTATGCCAACACAAGTCATCCTGTTTCCCCTCCTGCTTCTAAAATGAGGAATTACAGAGAGGGTCATGGGGGGAAAAATTATTGTGTAGAGTAATAGCCTTGATGAAACACACACACACACACACACACACACCCTTCCTGTGGCATTTATAATATCCAAAACTGTCCTGAGCCGACAGTCATATTTTTATACTGTCACATGGGCCATATATTCAGGACCATCAAGATAGATAAGATTCTGAAGTCCCCTGTGATTCCACTGTGTGAGGAAGCCTTTGTTTAGCCGGCGGCAGTGTTCACAGGACAATGGACTTCGAGCGATATATGCAAATGTGTCCTTTCCCCATTACTGAAAGGGACCTTTATGATTAGATTGGAATAGCAGCATCAATCCCTGGGTTAATATGACTTATTGGCCTAAAGGGAGGGAGCATGTTGTGCTAGCAAGATTTCAAAACTAGGCATTAGACACGTCAGATTGGAACCTTCGCTGGAGCCACGGGAGCCTCGTGTAATGCTAGAGAAACCTTTCGGCCTCGCGTGTCTCCTTTGCTGTCTTTGGAAATCAGCGGAAACCACCTTTCCAGGAGTGTTAAGAGTCTCTATGAAGAGTTCACATAAAAGTCAGAAGAGACACCTTAAATAGCAGCAAGACCTATGAGGTCCCCATCCAGGACCTCTTCAGATTATTCTAAGCCCCAGGGCCATGGGCTGATCCAGGCCAGATTCAGAGACATGCATGTCAGTAAAAATCACTATTAAATGGAGTTAAGAGTTATTGTTTATTGGCAAAACAGTCCCCTGGCAGCCACATACAGAAAACACGCAGAAGGTGATGTTTCTGGAAGAGAGGTATGGCCTCACCAAACTGCTCCCTCCAGCGGCCCCCACCTCAGGGGCCAGGAGTTCGGCTATGATGTTACTCGCTCTTTCCATACTCATCTTTGTTATTTATTTGCCCTATGATAACACTTAACATTTTTCAAATGCCTTAAAATAACTTGACCAGGATCTCGAAGTCAACATGTATTAAGAGCTGGGGGAGAAAGAGCGGCTCAGAGACACAGAGCGAACCCGTGTGTGCTGACAAGTGCCTTGCAGTCACTGACAAAGCGAGCGGAGATGAATGTGCATACATTTTTCAGGGAGGCCAGGGTTTCAAAGGAAAAATCGGGGTATCACTTAAAGGAAGAAAGCATCCACTGCTGTTAGAGGGACTCCAGACACTTTTGGTTGATTAAAAAAAAAAAAAAAAAAGTTGAGACAAACTTTGCAACCACACGAACATTTTATACAGGTTACACTTAGTGTTTGCAAATAAAGAGCCATTTTAAAACTCCATGAAAGTGTGTCTTCATCAGAAGAAGTTGACATCGCCTTGTTAAAATATTGTTCTGTGTGAAAGAGGCATTTGGCTGGGTTTGCCATCTGTGCGGTTAGAATGGTTAAGTATTTAATTGCTGAGAAGGTAATCCTATTATTTCAGATTTCATGCGTAATGAATTCTTTTTCCGAATTTGAGGAACTATGAAGGGAAAGTGAGATTCTCTGGGAAGTTTATTTTTGAAAAAGCACTTGACAGATGTTGTAACATCTGAGCAGCCTCGGTCTGGGAGAGGCTCTTAGCAGCAGATTGGGGAGCAGGTACCAGAGGGTGAATATGTGAAACCCACGTGACCATCAAATGAGGTGATGTCTGCCTTTGGTTCCCAGCATGAAATCACCGTAAAAACATGACTTTTTAGAAACAGGGCATAAATGAGTACTTTGTTTCATTAAAGTCCCTAATATTTCTCCTAGGCAGTTGTGCATTTGTGGAAACATCTCAGCCCCGAGCATTTAATAGTAAATTTTTGCATACCTCTGGGAAGTTTGGCGGAAACAGGGCATGCCTTTATTTCCCAATTTCTGTCACAAATGACTAGACAAGAAAGTGATTAGAAGCAGAGGGGGAGAAAAGGACAGTTGGGTCAGAGGAGGTATTGGGTGAATAGAAGAATTGCAAGCACCACAGAGCTCCCAGCACGAAACACAGGCGTCAATAAAGATCTGTTGTTTGGATGGATGACTGGATGGACCGAGTGAAAGGTTTTGTGATCACAAAAAAAGGTCAGTCAATGCTTTTTCTTGTAGAACCCACTCACGCCCCCAAATGATTGGGAAATGGGGACTCCTGATTAAATTGATTAATATGCCCTAAATGAACCACTTAATTTCAAAAAAGTGTTCAAAAGCCTTAATAACATTCACACCGCACAGACCAACCCCACCATGATTTATGTGATTCTCGGTGAGTCATAAAGCCCTTTAGGATATTGCCCTGCCTGGACATCATTTATCATTGTGTGGTTCAGCAAAAGCATTCTGTGAACTCTTGTTTTCAGATAACTTTGATTCTTGATAAATAGGAATGTATTTTACCTACGTTTTTATTCTTGCTTTTATTATGAAACATGCTATTATCTAATCTTTGCCTGAAATTTTGACAAGAGAACTTTACAGCAGGGGGGCCACCAGCATTGACCTTTGTTGATGGGTTTGACCTTTGCTAAGTGGGATTCTCAGTGGGCTGCTGGGGCCTCTGAGAAAGGGACCCTCTGGAAGTGAGAAGAATCGGTTGATTTAAGCCACAAGCAAAAAACCCTGAGGTTTTGGAATTTGTGTCATGGTTTCTCTTTGTGACCTGGACTATATTTACAACTTAATGGGATCGATGGATTTTTTTCCTTATGTTTTTTAAACTTTTTCATTGCTCTACAGAAGTATTTTGGAAGTTTTCATTATTATTTTTGTAATTTAGTAAAACAGCAAAGGATCACTTATTCACAACATCCAAGAATCTGGGAATTACTCTCCCTTAACCTCCAGTCCTCTTTCTGCCCCAAGATAGCACCCTTATCAACATGTTTTCCCTGAATTTCTTGTCCAGGAAAGCTTTTTTTTTTTTTTCTCCCTGGGTTGCATCAAAGATCTGCTAAAGAATACTTCAACAGAGGGGCCTGCACACATTTTACCTGTAGAGAAAAATCAGGATGGAAGCCACCAGCCAGAGAAAGGTTTCAGGAAGATGTTGAGCAATGAACTAGATGGTAATGAGGGAGGGTAAAGGAGAAGAAAAATATCTCTAACGTGTTGTTAAGACAGCTTTAGAAAACATTCTGGTCCCAATAGGAAACCTGTCAGAGCTATGTGTCTACCAGTTACTGCAAAGCCATTTTCTGTCACTGGAGGTGAGAGTCGGCCACATCCTCTGTCTGGGAGAAAATTGTCATTGGAAGGTTGGTGTGTGGAGTGAATGGTCAGCTAGAACTCCTTACCCACCCATGTTTTCTCTCCCTTTCCTGCAGAGCCTGGGCTCCTGAGGGAGGCCCGCTGGTTCTGTGAAGTCATAACCTTCTCCTCATTGTGTTTTATTCTATAACAGTCTGAAAAGACACCACCTCATCTAGTGCACAGTCTGTCCCTTCTGGTGACCCATTTGTTCCCACTACCTTGTAATCTACTTTATCATACCTACACATCAAATCCCAACCCTAAAACATTGACCCTGCACTGACATATTAAAGCAGACATGGCTGACCTTGCTCTGAGACATCTATGAATATATAAGAAAGGGAATTTGAATGGAAGAAGGAATGAGAGGGAAGGGCAGTTTTCGGACAATTTGGTTCATTAATGGAAACCATTAGGGAAGAGTGACAATATGGTTGAAGCCAGAACATTGACCTATCTCTTGCAGCTACACAGCATCTGTAATATTGTACCCATCTATCATCTTAGATGGTTGCATGGAAATGGATCCAATGATTCCTTCTAATTAATAAATTAGAATATCTGATGAATACGTACAGTCCTAAGTGATCTGGGGGACTTAAGCACCTACTGTGTGCTAAGTCCTAAAACTAGTGCACAATGACATGTATTATTTTAGCCGATCACTAAAACAACCACGTGAGCTGCATCATATCTCCTTTCTATAAATGTGGCAACAGAAACGCAGATGCCTGCCTAGGGTCATGCTGCAGAGCTGGGATTCAACCTCAGATCTGGATGATTTTCGAGTCTCTGCTCTTCTCATGCTGGCACATGAAAGAAGACACTTGAGGCTTTCCACTCAGAAGTGCAGACTGTGCTAGGAAGACATAAATACCCACGGGCAGCAAGTAAGCAGAGAACAGGGGCCCAGACCTGCAGCGCCATGGTCCATGGGGGAGGGGCCCCTAGTCCTCAGTGCTCCATAATGTCACCGTCGCCTTCCATGCTCGCCCGGAAGTTCCTTTAGTTCACTTACGTTCACACCCTCAGCGGCTCACACAAAGCTTAACACATACTAGGAGTTCAATACAATCCGTTATGTGAGAGATTGCGACGTAAATTCTGTACAGTCGAATCCTAGAGGTCTGCCTTTTCCATTTATCTAAGGCGCTTGTTTCTTGGCAGCATTTTTTCTGTCTCAGGGCTGGTTTCACAGGTGTCTGGGACACCTACTCTTAAGAGCAGCTCTCTCCGTTCCTTTGCTCATTGTTGTGGTTGCTTCCTGTGCAAACATCAGGGCTGCTGGTGACATGCGACTCACACATTTCAATTGTTTTTGCCCCTGTGAGAATTCTGGTTGGGGAATAATAAATAAATGAAAATGAGTGAGGAAATAAAAATGAGAAAGCGGGCGTGGGTGGGGAGTTCAACATCCTATTTTTTACAAGGAAAGTTATAAATGCTGAATCAACATTCACTCAAAGTATAACGGGGAGGTGAGTGTACATCTGGTCCCATCACTGACCCCTGGGATTCAGTTCAGCCGTGAGAAGGCCCAGCCCATCAGCACAGAGAGGTTACCAAACATACAGTCTGCACAAGCAAGCTGAGGACATGGCGGTGAGAATTTAGCTCAAGGTGAACTTACAACTTTCTCTGTAAACGCACAGGCTTTAAAAGCTGCCATGCATTACCCTGCTGCTTAATACTTGGGTAGCAATATCTAGGGGCACAGACACCATAAGAAAGGAGAAAAGGAGAAAGACATTTCCGTTCCCACTGTTTTCTGGGAGTGCCCTTTGGAGCCTAGACACCTGCCCACTTCCCCGACTCCAGAGGAGGCTCAGGGAAACCAAATCTTTAACCAGTCTAAGAACAAGTTTTCTATGCCCCGCTCAGAGGAGATTGTAGTGAATGTAGGTATAAGTGGCCAATCTAGGTAACTTCCCTGCTCCCCTATCTTGGGGCCTCACTCTGCTGCTTTATTTTATTTTATTTTATTTTATTTTATTTACTTATTTTTTAAAAGATTTTATTTATTTGACAGAGAGAGACAGTGAAAGAGGGAACACAAGCAGGGGGAGTGGGAGAGGGAGAAGCAGGCTTCCCGCGGAGCAGGGAGCCCGATGCGGGGCTTGATCCCAGGACCCTGAGATCATGACCTGAGCCGAAGGTGGACACTTAATGACTGAGCCATCCAGGTGCCCCTCTGCTGCTTTATTTTAATGGGAATGAATTCCCAGAACGAGAGAGATGTAGTGAGTATGCCAAGTGATGACCAAGAAAATTCTAAGCATCAAAAGCCTTTCCCTCAATTTCAATACCAGCACTCTTTTAAAGAGTTATAATTTAATTTGTATTTTGTATTTGCAAAAGGTAGAAAAGGGTATATCATGTAAAACAAGTATCTCTCCCATCTGTCTTGAAGTCATATATTTCCCCTTACTTCCAGGGGCAACCACTGAAACTGGTTTCTTGTGTTTTCTCCCAGAGATACTCTATGTATCTACATGCATAGATATTTATTTAAAACAAATGGAATTGTCCTCTATATGCTGTTGGGTGCCATGTTTTGTTTTGTTTTGTTCATTTGTCAGTATCTCTTGGATAGATCATTCCAGAATCAGCACATTTAGAGCATCCACATTCTTTTCAAGTGGTTTTCTCTTTTTTGGATAAATGTCTATGGGATATTTAAGTTGTTTTCCATTTTTGCCAGTACAAACAGAGCTTCAATGAATGTGCCGACATTATTATTTCATACATGTTTGAGTATTTCTGTAGGATAAATTCCTATCAGAGGGATTGGTGTGTCAAAGGAGTAAGTTCTAAATACCACCATTTTCATGTATATGTGTACAGTATATGCCGCCCATTCTGTCCATCCTCCTGTCTGCTCTTGGCCTCTAACTCTATCCCTAGCCACATGAAACCATTCAAAAGTGCCGTGTTGTCTCAGTCCTCTCTATCTACTGTTCACTCAGTCAAAACAGTCCCCTCTTACTCACGACCCCACCTCCTCTTTTGGCACATGATCCTTTGGATCTCAAATTAGAAAGCACCGCTTACTCTTGGCAGCTTTCTATCTCCTCAAGGAATGGCCAAATTATCTTTCTATGGGCCCCCACGACACCTGTGCTTTTGCCTTGTAGCAGAGGACAGCAAACCAGCACACGTGAAAAAATGACAGGCTGTAAGATGGATTATAACGTCAATGAACAGAGTATTATGATTAAGAGGGAATTATGGAAGAATCTTCATTTCATAGGATTTTCAGTATGAGAAGGAACAAGCCAGAGAAGGACCTTGCAGGATATGGGAAGCGTGAGCACAAAGACTTTTAAGTTGGGAAGAACTTGACTTGTTCGAGAAACAGACACAAATCAGGTATAGCTGGAGGAGCACAGGAAGTCGCCGAGAAAGGAGTAGATAAGATCTAAGGAACAGGCAGGAGCAAGATGAACTAAAGGCTGGCAGGCCGCGTGAGGAGTGTGAGTATTCTAAGTACGATGAGAAGCCATTGAAGGGTTTCATATATGTGAGTGACGAGTGACATGTTTTGATTTACCTTTTAGGAACAGGAGAATATACCTTGTAGCAAGTGGGCACTCAGTGAGAGATGACGGTGGGTCTGGACCAGAGTGGTAGCAGTGGAAATAGGGGGAAGTTGATGGAATGGGATATTTTGAAAGAAGAGCCAGCAGGATCTGCTGACTGATTGACTGTGGTGGCGAGGGAAAGAAATGAGTAATGGAAGTTCCCAGGTTTTTTGTTTGAGTAACTGAATGGACTCTGAAAGCTTTTTTTTTTTTTTTTAAAGATTTTATTTATTTATTTGAGAGAGAAAGAGGGAGCACAAGCAGTGGGGAGGGGCAGAGGGAGAGGGAGAAGAAGACTCCCCGCTGAGCAGGGAGCCCGATGTGGGGCTCGATGTGGGGCTCGATGCTGGGACCTTGGGATCATGACCTGAGCCGAAGGCAGCCGCTTAACCGACTGAGCCACCCAGATGCCCCTGGACTCTGAAAGCTTAAACAAGGTGGTAGACATGGAGAAAAGTGGATGAATTTGAGGGATACTTGACAGGAGAATTAGGAGGATGTGATATTATTGGATATGGGGGAGAGGTGGTGGAATTGAGGGTGGAGAGGAATGACTCCCAAGATTTTGGCTTATACACCTAAATGGATGGGAGTAAGATAGAAAAACTGGAGGAGGCCTAGGTTTGGGGGGAGAGAATAGCATGAATTTAGTTTGGTATTTGCAGGATCTGTGGCTTAAGGGCCTTTGAAACATCCAAGTGAAGAGGATGAATTGGTTGAAGTTTTGGATCTCAAAGGAGAGATATGAGTAGGAGATACATATGTAGTGGCTAATGATGTATCATTGATAACTGGAGTCATGAAAATCATTGAGATTGACTAGAAACAGTTACATACAGCGAGCAGAGAACCCAGGTCCAAACCCTAAGGAACTCTGACATTTAAAGCTTGGTTGGAACTTTCAGGTTTGGAGGTCACTGGTGGCTGCCTAATTCTGAATCTTCCCTCTCACCCTCCACAAGTATCCATAAATCCAACAAGGAGAACAAATAAAGCCATGTCCCACACCTTCTGCAGTACTAGGAGACAGAATACCAGGGAACTCAAATTATGCCGAAGTAGAAAACAAACCAGAATTCAAAAGCTCCTGCCACCTACTCATCACACATGCCAGTGGGTGTGGAAAGCAGGGGAGAGGAAGCTAAAGAGACTCAATAAAAAAGAGTAGAGGGGTGCAGAAGACAAAAAAATGTCACCTCCAGAAAAAGAAAGTCCAATACAAAATACTGAAATGCAAGTCAGGCATTGATAACTCATAGCACTGGGGGAAAGGAAAGGAGTTTGAAAGTGAGCAGAACGGAAGCACTTTGGTGAAGCATTGCTTCAGAGGATGGGGGAGACTCAGCTATTATAGGGAAAGGGAGGTACCTCTTGGAGATACGGCAGTGAAGGAAAAGAAGGAAAGAAGAGGAAAAAATTAGGGATCCTGCAGAAACAAAAAACATGCCCATGCTTCCCCCCACACTATTGTGGAAATGAATGAAAATACCACAGAGCAGACCACATCCACATAAAACTATTGTAATAATTATTCACAATAGCCAGAAGGTGGAAGCAATCCAATGTCCAGAATGCATAAACAAAATGTGGGATATCTGTATAATGGAGTAGTTTTTAGGCTTAAAAGGAAGGACATTCTGGCACACACTATAGTATGGATGAACCTTGAGGACATTATGCTAAGTGAAACAAGCCAGTCACAAAAGGACACATACTTTATGATTCCACTTACATGAAGAACCCAGAGTAGTCAAGTTCATAGAAAGAGAAAGTGAAATGGTGGTTGCCAGGCGTTGGGAGAGGTGGGATGGGGGTGTTGTTTTGTAGTACAGTGTTTCAGTTTTGTAGGAGGAAGAGAGTTCTGGAGATCCGTTGCACAACAATGCACGTGTACTTAACACCCCTGAACTGTACACTTAAACATGGTTAAGATAGGAAAGTTTATGTTATGTGTATTTTACCACAATTTTTTAAAAAAGGAAGTGGGCACCCTCACAATGAGGCTGGGATGATCTTTGAGTTATTCTGGTATATTGTTATCGATTGTGTTATCTATTATCTGTTAGCTGCTTAAAATGGCAAACAATTCTTATCCGACAGTTTCTGTGGCTCAAGAATCCCAGGAGCAGCTCAGCTTAGTGTCTCTGCCTAAAGGTCTCTTGTGAAGCTGTGGTGAAGTTCTCAGCCCTGGGTCTCACCTGAAGGCTCAGGTGAGGGAGGACCTACATGGTTTCTGGCAGGCTGAAAGAAAGTCCTCATTGGCTGTTGGGAAGCGATATCAGTTCCTTGCCAAGTGGGCCTCTGCTCACAACATGACAGCTGGATTCCATCAGAGGGTGCAAGCAGGAGAGCAAGAGAGGGTGAGGAAGATGGAAGCCAGAGTCTTTTTGTAACCTAATCTTGGAAGTGACATTTCATCATTTTTGCCATATTCTGTTAGAAGTGAGTCACTGTTCCAGCCTACACTTGAGGGGACAGGATTAAACAAAGGCATGAATACTGGGAAGAGAGGACCACTGGAAGCTGCCTTGTAGGCCTGGTAAAATGACTAGACTTCACAGGTAAAGAAGAAAATTATTCAGCCAAGCTACCCTTCAAATATCAAAGCTATTGAGAAACAGTCCTGAGTGCAAGAACTCAGGGACTACCATACACAGGTGTTTTCCCAAAGGAATTTATTAGAAGCAGGCGTATTAGGGTTCTCCAGAGCAGCAGAACCAATAGGATGGTATATACAGGAAGAGATTTATGTAAGGAATTGGTTCACACAATTATGGAGACTGAGAAGTGCCATGATTTGCCATTTGCAAGCTGGAGACCCAGGAAAGCCAGTACGAGTTTAAAGGCCTGAGAACCACGAGTGCCTTGGGCAGGAGATTAATGTCCCAACCCAAGTGATCAGGCAGGAAGGGCTGAATTCTTCCTTCCTCTCCTGTTTTGTTTTAATCAGGCCCTCAACATAGGATGGTGCTCCCCTACATTGGGGTCTGGGGGGAGGCAAACTGCTTTCCTGAATCTACAAATTCAAGTGGCAATTTCATACAGAAACACCCTCACAGACACACCTAGAAATAATGCTTAGCCAAGTATCTGGGCATCCTGTGATCCAGTCAAATTGACATGTAAAATTAACTAACACAGCAGGGCTCAGCAAACTGGCCATCCTTTTTTTGTAAATAAAATTTTATTGGAACAGAGCCACATCCGTCCATTTATGTATTGTCCACGGCTGCTTTTGCACTACAACAGCAGACTGAGTAATACTGACAGATTGCCACCGAGCCCAAAATATTGACTGTCAGGTTCCTCAGTCAGAAAGCTGGTCTGCTCTTGTGCTACAGGATGAACCTTACCCAGGATGAGATGACGGGAGAAGCTGGCGAAAGGACTGATGGTGAACATTTCCTATAATTACAGCGCCAAGGCTAAAATAAGGGTGGAGTTATGGGTAAAAGAATAATATATAAAGATGATATGATCTGAAAAAGTAGAAAAAATGTAACTCAAAATAGTAAGAGAAAGGAGCGAGAGAGGAAAGTAGACTAAGACCGCGTATGTTGGGCGTTCACGATAGGAGTCAGGATGCCTGGTAAGATAGTAAAAGTGCGCCTGCGTCGTGGGCCCTCGGCGCAGCAGCGCGCAGGGTCAAGGGTCAGCCACGCAAGATGGCGGCGAGGACCGGCTGCGGGCTGTTGGGTCAGAGTGACGCCGGGGCGGCTGAGTACCCTGGGCTCCCGGGTGTTTCGCGGTGTGGTATTCGTTCATCGGCGGTGAGATCAGGCCGACTGGCCGGGTGTTTGATGTTAAAGACTACAGGAAAATTTCGATTTGTAGGTCGTCCGAAAGAGGTGAGTGAAAACTTGGATACTGATTTGACAGCAGAGCAACCCTAGAGTGAAGTCGAGAGTCAGGTCACGGCGTGTGACCGCGGTGAGCAGGCTCTTGGCCGCCGGAAAGTGTATATGAACTTGAACAGGGAAACAGAAACTGGGGCATGCAGTTGCTGTGGAGCCCAGGCAACGCCATCACTGGGGTGAATTGTGCACCCTCAGCCTTAGGATCCTTTGGCTCAAACACAGCTCCCTGATAGTAGGGAATATACCTTCTTTTATTTTATTTTATTTATTATTTTTTTTTAAAGATTTTATTTATTCATTTGACAGAGAGACAGAGGGAGAGAGAGAGGGAACACAAGCAGGGGGAGTGGAGAGGGAGAAGCAGGCCTCCTGCGGAGCAGGGAGCCCGATGCGGGACTGGATCCCAGGACCCTGGGATCATGACCTGAGCCGAAGGCAGACGCTTAACGACTGAGCCACCCAGGCGCCCCTATACCTTCTTTTAAAGACCATGTGAGCGTTCCGGAAAACGGGTCATGTATTAGGGCACAAGGAAACCATTGACAGGTTTCATGAAAGTGAAATATTACTAAAAGTTTCCGAACACAATATAAGTTAGAAATTAAAAACAAAACTAAAAACAAAAAAGCACTTCCACCTGGAAATTTTTTTAAAATTTCTTTTAAACTCTTGGGCTAGGAGGGAAATATACACAAAAATTACAGAATCTGAAAAATGATAATGAAAAGGCTATAAATCAAGAATATATACATAAAACTTTTATATAGTTACATATTTAAAATGTCTCAATATAAGAAGCAGTGATCATTTAAAAGCTCATAGCCCTAAACACCTGTATCAATTAAAATTAAAAATTGAAAATAAATGAATTAGATCCCCAATTCAAAAATCTAGAAAAAAGAACAATAAAACCAAAAGAAAGCACACAAAGATGATGAAGGTAAATGCAGAAATTAATGGGATTGAAAACAAAAAAATAGTAGATGAAATCCATTAATTAAAATTCTGATGCTTTGGAAAACATGTACAAATAGACCACTAGCTAATTTGATCAAAACGGAGATGTGATGAGAGAAGCAGAGTTGGAGAGAGAAATTTGAAGATTCTACACTGCTGGCTTTGGTGATGAAAGGTGTCACAAGCCCATAATATAGGCAGACTCTAGGTGCTGGAAAAGGCAAGAGAATGGATTCTCCCCTCGGGCTTCCAGAAGAAATGCAGCCCTTCTCTTGGGTATATACCTATGAGTGTTATTCCTGAGTCCTATGGTAACCTATGTTTAACCAGTTGAGATACTGCCAGACTGCTTTCCAAAGTGGTCGTACCATTTCATATTTCCACCAGCATTCTGAGGGTTCCAGTTCTTTCACATCTTCACCGATACTCGCTGTTGTCTGTCTTTTTGATTCTTTCTATTCTAGTGGACGTGAAGTGATTTATGGCTTTCATTTGCATTTCCCTAATAACTAATGCTGAGCATCTTTCCATGTACTTATTAACTATTGGTATGTCTTCTTTGGAGAGACATCTATTCAAATTCTTTCATTTTAAAATTTGTCTCTTTGTGGGGGCGCCTGGGTGGCTCAGTCGTTAAGCATCTGCCTTCGGCTCAGGTCATGATCCCAGGGTCCTGGAATCAAGCCCCGCATCAGGCTCCCTGCTCGGTGGGAAGCCTGCTTCTCCCTCCCCTGCTCCCCCCTGCTTGTGTTCCCTCTCTTGCTATGTCTCTCTGTCAAATAAATAAATAAAATATTTAAAAAAAAATTTGTCTCTTTGTCGAGTTGTAAAAGTTCTTTGTGAATTCTGGATATAAGTCTTGTTCCTTTGTTTGGCACATCTTTTCCTGATTGTTCATCATCCTTGACTCTGTTGGTATCCATGCATTAGGAAAAGCAGGCACCTCTCCTGCTTCGTGGACTGGCTTTGTACAGAAGACCCTTGTCATTCAGTCCAGTTAGAGATTGTGGGGACCTCTACCAACTCTTTCCCTCCTCAGGGAGAAGCAGGCGGCTGTCATTTTTGTCTCCTTCTCTGTGCGGAGCAGGGGCATGGGGGGCTATGGCGTCTATCAGTTCAATCCACCATCTCTGTTCTCCGCAAGGCAACCAGACTGTGCTGACTAGTCAAGAGATTCAGAACTGCCCGTTGCTAGCTCTTTGGGCAGCCCTGGAGAAATTGGGGTGGTGGGCATAAAAATCAACTCTTTTCCTCCCTAGAGGCAGCTGACAACTGACAGGGATTTTTCATCCACTCACTCTGTACCAGGCAGCGGGAGGATCTATGGCATCGACCGGCCCACGCTGCTGTGTCCGTTTTTCCCCAGGCGGCTAACTGTGCCCGGCCTGTCGCAGCTCCAAGACTGGCAAGATAAAAGCTAGTCTTCTGGGGAGACCTCTTGGAAAAGTTGGGGTGCTGGACGTATAAACCAACCTCTGCCTTCCCCTGGGTTAAGCAGGGAGGTAGGAGGGCTCTTCCTGATCATGGGGTGCTCTGCCAGGTGCAGGGACTCCCGTGAGAGGCTGTCCTGGATCTGCTTACTGACTTCAGTGAGTCTGGTTTTGTGTTCTCTCGGGTGCAAGAGCCTTTCGGTTTCTGGATTTCTCAGAAAGAGACTGTCTCTGAATTGTTGCTGAATTGGTGTGTTTGTCGGGGGAAGGAGGGGCCAGGGCTTTACTCCACTGTCTTGCTCACATCATGTTCATTTCAGCTTGAAGGACTTCATTCAGTGTTTATATAGGGAGGATCTGCTAGTGACAAATTTTTGGTTTTTGTGTATCTGGGAATAAGGTAAAAGATAAAACATGAAAAGCTCACTTCTTCCCAAGATCCAGTTGTTTTCTTGAATAAAAGCTCCTCAGATTGCTGCAGGTTTTTGGCTAATATCCAGAGTTCTGAAAAAGTTGATGATGACAATTTTTGCAAGTGTTCTGATTACTTTCATAGAGAAGTGGATTTTCAGAGGGTTTTATTCCACCATTCCCTTTCCCCTTATTGGAAAAGCTCTGGAAGATCAGTATGAGTCAGGGTTCTGCCAGAAAAACACAACCAGTCAAAGCTGTTTATTAAGTGATTTATTGCAAGGCATTGGTTTAAATGATTGTGAGGGCTTATTAGGTTAAGTTGAAAAACCAGAGGGCAGGCTGTTGGTTGGGAAGGGTGGGCTGGAATTCTCAGGCATGAGCTGAGCTACTCTCCACTTGTAGAATTTCTTCTTCTTCTGAAAAACCCCAGTTCTGCTCTTAAGGCCTTATTGAATCAGGCCCACCCAGATCATCTACACTAATCTTTCTTCGTTAACGTAAATTGGTCATAGGCATGAATCGCATCTACAAAATACCTTGCCAGCGACACCTGGACTAGTATTTGATCAAATATTTTCATGGGGTCTCTGGGGGAAACCAAGCCAACCGTGACTGTCCAAATCAGATGCAGTACAAAGTTTTAGTTGACAGTTTGACTCCACATGCATTAAATGGAAGGAAATTGAGGGCATTTAATATTTTGGGAAACTTCGTGATGTGATACAGTGCAAAGAGCACTTGATGCAGTACAAGGAACACTAAGACGGCCTGGTTGAAGAGCTGGCCCTGTGACTTACTGCCTCAGAGCGTTTACGAACCTGTCTGAGCCTCAGTCTTCTCACTGTGAAAGGAGGATAAAAATAAATAAAATTTTTTATTTAAAAATAAAACCATGTGTATGACATTTAAGTGAGAGAATGTGAAGGAAAACGCTTTAGCACAACACAGACCCCTGAGTCAATAGTTTTTTTTTTTTTGACAAATTTTAATTTGTCAAAATTAAATCTCATCACACTGATGACTTAAAAACCTTTTTATACAACAGCATTTAGAGGACCAAAAGCCAAGAGCATCTATACAGCCATGGCACATGTATCCTACCCCCACCCCACATGGGAACAGTGGATGTGTGTCCAGTCAGCAAATCCCAAATGTCCCTTAGTCTATCCGGTTCCCTAGAGCTGTGATCAATACATACAGTTCATTTGTATATTTTGGCATTTTTGCTGATGCTTATTTTTGGTAAAAAGAGGCAATGCTCTATGACACTTTGTTTAATTAAAAGCTAAATTCCGAAGCCCATGTAGGACAATATTAAAAGAAAAAAATGTATGGCTTCATAGTTAAACATTCAGTGTTTGGTTTGGGGAACCTTGTGCTTGACAATGTGAAGATTCTCTGCTTTGCACGCCCTGCAGTGCATCTGCATTCATTGCAATAACACGGTCTATTCATTCTGTGATTATTTACTTATCTTTAGAAACTTAGAAAGACCTGCTAATTTTCAGAAATCAACTTTACAATCTGGACAAAAAGTGGGAGTGGAGTGGGGTGGAAGGATGAGTTCTCAGAATTTAAATGGAAAATTCCCTCATTTTGCCTGGTCAAACTTTGGTTTGGAGATGTGTAAGTACAACCAAAGCAGGAAGAAGCTCCCTTCTGGAACTCTGGGGGAAAATATCTGAGGCCATCTAAGGCACCAAATCCACAGGCTAATAAGCTACTCATCCCCAGACTACCAGGAAGCTTGAGGGGGAAGAAGATTTTAGGTAAACACAGTCTGACCAAATTCTTATATTTTAGTACTATCATCTTTGGTAAAACTAGGTAAAAGTAGCACATATTTGTTGCCACAGACTCCTTAACTAATACTATCTGTGACCAAAAAAAGCTTTTTAAAAGTGTATATGAATATCTTAAATTTGTTAAGAAAATGTCACATGTTGAAGAACTCAGTCATCTGTTTTTATAGGACTTTAACAAAGTGATTGAATGACTTAAAGTTATGCCCCTTTTGTAAGTGGATTTCTCAGATAGTCAATTCCACTGGTGACTGCGATCATACTTTAAGATGACCATAGCAATTTACTCAAACAAACTCAAATGGCAGTAATAACTTCAGTAAAAACTGAGGGCAGCCATGAAGTTGCAACAACTTTAGTAAAAGAATGAAAGAAATCCCAACAACTCCAGGTGGGAGGAGGAAGATCTCTGTGGATAATATAGCAATTGTAGCTGAAGTCCGTGGTTTTGCAGAAACTACTCTGTGGTACTAAAATGAGGCTCTATTTCAGGGGTCGGCAGACTTTCTCTGCAAAGGTCTATAGTAAATGTTTTAAGCTTTTATGGGTGTCAGGTCTCAGTCACAACTCAGTCTGCCACTGTGGCTTGAAAGCAGCAATAGAAAATATGCGAATGGATGTAGCTGTTTCAGTAAATCTACAAAAATCATGTGGTGGGCTGGATTTGGCGCTCAGGCTGTGGTTCGCTGCTCTAATCAGTAAGAAGCTACCTTGTTTGTATATTTTAAGTATAGAAAAGGGAGGCAGGAAGAGAGAGAGAGAAAGGAGAGAGAGACAGAAAGAAGCATATTGCAAAAAGTATTTAAAATCAGTGATTCATTTAGTGGGAGGGATTAGCCACTTAAGACCGTGTTTTCCAAACTGGCCATTCATCAGAAGTGAGACCCCTTGATTTAAATTGTCAAGTGACAGTAATAAAAAGCTGTTGGACTAAGAGAAAATGATAGAAGTGGAATAATATAGATTAACTCTCATAAAATGAACTGTGTAGAACATTTGTCATAAAATGCAGGCGGCTGCAGGCCAGGGAGGGCTCTCAAAACACAGCAGAAGGGATTAGGGAAAGAGGAGTGCTCACCCAGGAAGGGTGGTGGTGAGGTCTTGGAGTCGCCAGAGGGCACGAGGTCCATCATTCAAGCCTTCAACTCTCAGTCTCGAGCTGCGGCAGAGCACCAGCCTGGGCTTTGCTGTGAACTGTCCTGTGACCTCGGGCGAGTCACTGAGCTTCTGCGGGCCAGGCTTTCCTTATCTCTGACACCTCTTCCAGCACGAGGTGTGGGATTCTGTAACACACATCTGTCACACTGGATTCTGAGAAATCCTAACCTCTTGTCCCTTCTCTTAAGAAGTTAAACTAAACACAAGTGTTTAAGAGTGAGAGAAAATTATAGACTCTGGCATTTAACTGCCCTTTGGCAGGATTTTCACCGAATCGCAAAAACAGGACTAAAACAAACTTCTGAAGGGCATTCGGCTTAGATGAAAAGGTACCCAACTGTACTCTTTAGGGCTGCCTTTTATGAAAGAACTTTTGGTAATTGCTCTAAGTAACTTATCAACTCTGCTCTCCCAGAGACACTTCCTTGGTCTTCGGGGCCACTTTACCAGGAGTGCCTCTTTGATAGGCCAACTGTTTAAAGAAAGCAGTTCGGTCGGCATGTGAGCAGGCGGACTGCGCGCATGTCACTCCTGTGCGTGGGGATCCACAAGGCCCAGCAAGTTTCTGCCCTTTAGGGAGAGAGACTTTTGTATTTTTAACATAGCAGCTCCAGATAACGTGGCTGGAGCTGAATCAAGTGCTGTTTAAGAAGATGGGGAGGGAGGAAGAGATGGGGGGTGTTATTTTGCAAACTGGAAGAAGGCTTTTATATGCAGTAGAGACCATGACCGCTGATTTTGTGCTAATTAAACATTCCATGTACAGTGGTGGCTGGGGGCTTGCCGAGTCCACTGATGTTAGGAACTCCCGGGTTTAATTCCATCTTCCACCTCTTGGCCTTGCCTTCTCTTCACTACGCCGCTTCATAATATACATGTATACATTATATACATTACCACTTAATTATCCACAGTTCTTAGTCCCTTTGCATTTAACCCTTAATCGCTTATTTCCAAAAGCGTTGCATCAAGGATTAATGCTTCCTATCAGCTTTTGTCCTTCTATGAATTAGCAGTAACCAATTTTCTGGGACCAATGTGAATTCAGTCCAGGAGATTAAATCATTGCTCTGTGCACAATAAAACCCACAGAGCTCATGGGAATACTGGGGTGCAGGGACACAACACCCCAAAACTTCATCACTGATACAGTTAAAAAAAAAAAAAGAGGAACCTAATAAAAACAGTAGTACAGTTTTCAGCATTGCTAAATGGTCAGGAAACATATAAATACCCCAATAAATGTGGCAGGTTATCTTGAAAAGGACCTGCAGGGTACCTGTGGGAGAGTCTCGGAAGGGCCGCATCTCTGGACTGCTGTAAAGCAGAGGCGGGAGGGACCCCAAGTCGGACCAGCGTGACTGCGCACAGAGGGTGGCGCCGGGGGAGCTGGTGATGTTGGAGGGGGGGCGTGTGATTTCCTGTGTTCATCTCATGTTCCTGGTGGACCGAAGTGCACACAAGTAAATGGGAAAAGCACGTTATGCTCAAATCATTCCCTCATAGATCAATTGCATTAGAACAAATAGGCATTTTCCAAACAAGTGCTTTAGCCCAGCGGACTGTGTTTGCTCACCTGGCGCCAGCGACAGTAGGATGCTGTCAGACAGCCTTCCGTCCACCAGGGGCAGCCCAAGAAAGTTTCGAAAAATGCTGACACAGAACTGTGGTTGGTAAAAATTACAAATAAAACAGTATACTTTATAGGGGTATTCACTAAAGAGATTTCTTTTCTCTGCCTGTCCATCTTGCAGTAAGTCCATTTTGGTGGGGAAGTTTCTATTATTTTCTAATAAAATAGTTCACAGGTTGAAGGCAAAGCTCTAAAGAGATTTGATTCAATTTCACTTTTACTTCTTCCAGGATCAGCTAAAGGTAGTCTTCGTACCGAGTACTTAAAATTTATTTGCAATAGAGAGAAACACAATCGAGAGAGAGGAACAAAGGATCCACCTTGTGAGTCATCAAAGTGCTTTATTTTGTAAAGCCTGGCTCATGACTGGAGTGTATTGTTAGCACTAGGAGATACAAGGCAAACTTCCTCACTCTGTCCAAATAGTTTATCGACAGAAATGAACGACAGAGACTGTTACAAAAAATAAAGCATTTTGTAAACTTCTAAAAGCATACACAGACTGGCCACAAAGGAAATAGTTACTCAAATAATGTATGTGTACCTTATCTTTACTTCAGGGTCTCACTTTTGTAGTCTTGGGTCAAAGAAACCACCGTAGAACTTCAGAACACTGAAAGGGACTCGATGCCAGGATGAATGGTGGGGGAATGGGGGCCCAGATCACAGTCTCAACTAATTTGAATGCATGAAATACAGATTTGGACGACCATGGCACAGTGGCGATAGCATTATCCACCGTAGCTAACAAACCTGGGTGAAGTCAGTAACTAGTCGTAGAATGGCGCTGCTGCTGGCTTCCAGAGATCCTGATTTCCTATCACCTCGTGTTCTCCGAAGTAAACCCACACCCAGTGGGCACAGTCGCAGTCTTGATAAGCCCTGAAGTAAAGTTCCTGGAAGAGGCAGTATGGCAGGGGCGGTTTGCGGAGTTATAAGTAATCACTGAAAGGTGGATTTTTTTTTCTTCTTTTCTGAAACTGCCTACAAAAATCATCTCATGTTTTAAACAAAGAATTTCAAAGGCACAGCTTTAGCACAGTGTATAAGTTGATAACCTACTCTAAGCAAGTCTAATATTTTAGCTTGACGCCTTTCAGAAAATGCCAGAAAGTTGGTAAATACATGATCGATGTTGGAAATTTATAAACTGATTAAAACACAGCACAGTTTAGGGCAATGAACTTACATAACCAGATTTGGGTTAAACATTTAGAAAAAAAATCATCAGGTTGATAAATGTACATCTGGAGGAAACAAAACAACCCTTTTCCTTTTATTGTATAAGACTGCCTACCATGTACTTGAATAAAACATTCACCCAAAAACATGACTGCAGGATACATTTCAAAATATGACAAACATTATTTCACCTACACTGTAAAATGACTTTACATGTAAACTTCAAAAAATCACATGCTGTACATTAAATTTTTAGATTCAAAAATATCCCTGTTTTCCTAATAATGTAAACAGTAAAATTGAGGGTTTCAGTTAAAGGGATAATTGATAACAAAATACCACTGTTTAACCAATGGTGAAACATAAACATCTTAGAATTCAGATTTGCCTTCGTTAACAGAATTCAGAGTTCTAATGCTCTGCTCACCTTCCCACTGTAGGAGATGTAGATACCATTGCCCAAAACTATGCACTTTGCAGGTAAGCTTTATTTTTATTTTGTAGCGTTAATTCCTATATTGCAACATAAGAGTGTAACAGTGAAGAAGCTCCAGGCAAGAAAAGAGAAGTAAGCAGTTTTCCTGGACATACTTACTGAGGTGAAAATGTACAGACAAGAGTCACTAGGGGCATCAGCTTCTTGCTAGAGGAGGGGCCTTTGTCCCTGGACGCCGGGAGCCCCGACACTGTGGAGGCAGAACCCTGAGCCAGGGCGTGCTGGAGATGCCAGCGACCCCCCGCCCAGCGCCAGGGGCTTGGGGGGCAACTATTAAGGAGTGTCCGCGTGCGTGGTAGAAATGTAACATTCGCAGTAAGTTTTTTTCTTTTAATCACCATCATTATTATCATCATTATTATTATCTTCATTATTATTATGAATACTGTCACATCTTTCAACTCCAAAAAATAAACTGATCCACAGTTTATCGCGTGATGCCAACATGGTTGGTCTGACATGCATTTCCTTCGCCCCCTCCCCCCACATGTGCTCATCCATCCATCCATCCATCTACAGCTGGAATCAGAGGGTTGTTGCCCAAATGCACTCTGACTGAAGCTGACCGGTTTGCATTAATTAATTAATTAATTATTTTTTAAGATACACGCATACACGCGCGCACAGGCACACACACACGCACGCACGCACACGTGTCAGAAATAGCTAGAACGATGCTGGGAAATATCAGGTAGCTGTTAAAGCGAGTAGCCTCCAAATCAGTCATCTTGGCCTGAAGATGTAAACGAGGAGGTGTGCTTCACTGAGTTTGGTTTTCATTTTTCCTACACTGAAGCCACCTCTTTCCTTCCCGTGCTCATGTCCGTCCAAGGCCATGTGGGAGGTTACGTCAAGATGTGGCCAATAAAGTCCAAAAAGCGCTTTGAATACTGTTCTGGGTTCACGGTCGAGATCTCTGCACCAGCCTAGGCAGTTGTAAAGGAGAAGAATATCGATATAATTACTACTTAGTCTCTATAGCAATTTCCAGTTGCAGCTAAATACAAAGCTAATAATTTTCCAATCTCAGCCTCTGTTCTTAAAACATAGAATATCTTGGATATTGTGTCTGAATAATCAACGTTCTTAGGAATCTGTGTGAAAGTGAGGCGAAGAGTCAGAGTAACAACAGATGCTGTTACCACATTGTGACTGTGGCAACTTACAAAAAAAATCGAACTAGCCATGTTGGGGATGTTCCTGTCACATGGTGGAGTCTGTGTGGCCTACGTAACAATCTTGCTATTTTTCAGGAGAGCAGGTTGGAGATCCCTTGAGAATGACACCAACAGCAACATCTGGCTAAAGGGAAACAACAGGGACATAGGATCGGGTTTCTTTTTCAGGACCCAGGTAAGTGGCGGCACGCTCAAAAGAGGGGTGACAGCCACAGCAGTGGGGTCCGTGTCAGCTGGACCCACAGCCGGGCGAGACATCAGGCTGCTGACGGCGCCTCCCCCCGAGGGGCTGGGGCGGGCTTCCCTCAGCGCTGGGCACAGGGGTGCCAGTGTTCCCCTCCACAGAGACCTGTGTGGGGCAAGGAAGCGGGGGCCCCTCACGCAGGCTTGGCGGGGAATCACCCCTTATGGGAGGCAGTGCTGGCGACCAGACTCAACGTCTGTGGTTACCGGCCAGTTTCCTGAGCTGCAGAGGGCAAGACCAGCTTTACGAAGTCACCATGTGCTCTTTTTGGACACCCATACTCCCCGGGGAACCTGTAATTTCCTAGCCTGGCCCGGGCCACGGGGATCTCCATGGAGGAGCCCAGGCCTTGAAGGCAGAGAAGAGTGCCCAGAGCATTCCTTTGCCAAGAGTAATGTCTTGCTCCTGCAAACTGCAGTCTTAGGCCATGTGGTGTATCGTGAAGCTGAGTTGGGGTCGCATAGTGGAGACTAAAATGGAGCCATGCTTGCTCCGGTCGATTTCCAGTTCCACATGGTGTGTGATACGGCGGCGCGTGAGAGGAGGGGTGGGCACAGACACACAGCACCTGCTCACCTCGGGTGTCGTCCACTAAACCCCGTCAGCAAGGGGTTAGGACTCCTTTGTTGTTGGGGCCCTTAAGCTCCAAAGCGTTTTCTCAAGGTTATACAACTGGGAAAGCTAAAATAGGGATTACAGTCCCGTCTCTGCAGTATACCCGTGGTTCTCAGTCAGAGGTGAGCATCGGAATTACCACAGAGCCTTTTCGAGACCTCCCCCACCCTCGTGGACTGGACTCAGAATCGGGGAAGGGGGATGGTGCCTCGGGCACACGCGTAATTCACAAACACTACTCTGAAGGTGGCGATGCCAGCCGCCAGGGCAGAGCTGCCGGGGACCCTCCGTTCCGACCGACCCGGGGTTTCGGACACTGGCAGTGAGCTGGGCGAGGGCTCGGGCCCTGCTTTGCACACAGTAGGAAGCCATAAACAGTTGCTGATGATGTAACTAAAATGTTTCTTTGGCAAATAGAGTATGGCTTTAGGCTGGTTCCCTTGCTGGAAGGACAGCCTGTTTGATTTTAAAATACAGAAAAAGAGCCTTTAATCGAGGCTGATGTTCTGGTGTTCCTCAGTTGGCTGTACACACTACTGGGGAGGCGCCTCTCCTTCCCGTGTGAACAAGCCAAGGCACAAGTTCATCTCTATGGGATGGGGTCTCTGGCTTTTTTAACAACGCCTGGAAAGCCAAAACGAATCTCTGCAATACGAGCATAATGGGTATTTACTTGTGAAGTTCAACCAGGCAGGTGGGATTTGCTGGTAGGGCAGGGGGATGGGACTAGCATAGAGCAGGGGGCTGGGCTAGGTTCTGGGAGCAGTCCCATTTCTACCACTTTCTAGCGCCGTGGCCCTGACAAGCTTAGGCTTTCTTCCTCAGTTTCTTCAACTGATAAGCAGGGCTACACTAGTATCCACCATAGGCTTGTCATGGGGAATTCAACAAGTCACCATATGTGTAGGATAGTGATAATTTAGAGCAAGCACAATAACGGTGAAGAATTCATGTTATTAAACGTGGATCTGGCACCCAAAAGATTTCTGTAGTAGAAAAAATATAGTTCACTGTACAAAAAGAAAGATAATACTGCATGTTCGGGAAGTGTCTGAGGCACAGAATAGTGCTTCAGGTCTGACGGGTCAGTTTTGAGGATTCATGTGAAAACATGAATAGCTGTCTTCACTTTTATCTTTGAAGCATTTGCCCAACAAAACCGAATTTGTACAGTATTCTAGAGATGCACGTGTCTGTGAATATCCCCAGCATGTAAAAAGGCTAGCCGCTGAGTTTAAGTGACTTGCCCCGGGCATGAGCTGTTGGCACTTGCCGCCTCTAATCTCGCACTCTGAACATGACCGAACCCGACCCCCTCCTCCAGAGAACAAGAACCACCGAGGGGCTCCGGCCAGCTTGGTGGCAAGGGGACAGCCGGAGTCGGTGCCCGCACCACAGACCGCAGCAGGGGCCCAGGAGCAGAGAAGGAAACAAAGTGGAGATACTTACGCCATGCTTAACAGTTTTTGCGGCGTGGGCAGCTTTCTTTTTTGCGTCATAATGAGTCAAAATGTCAATAATTGCCATAAAGTACACCTCTTTCCTGGGCGAGTCTGTAAAGGGACGAGAGCAATGATTGTGGGACCAATGACGCGGCTGGGAAGAGCCCTGCTGGAGGGTCAGGGACTCGGGACGGGGACCGCGGGCTCTGACAACGGTCAGGGACTCGGGACGGGGACTGCGGGCTCTGACAACGGAGGCGGCGTATACTGCGGTGCAAAACACGTTTGTTCTAAAAACAACCACTAGTTTTTACTCCCTCCTCTGTGTTTTGTGGGGTGGAGAGAGAGGCAAAATGGGGGAGGGGGTTGGGGGCCACAGGCTTCCAGTTACAGAAGGAAAAGGTCGGGGGGAGTGAGGACAAAGGCACAGCGAAAGGAATACAAGCAGTGAGCCGGTAACGGTGTCGTGTGGTGACAGACGGTAGCCGCGCTGCGGTGAGCACCGCATCACGGATGGGCTTGTCCCATCCCTGTGGTGGACCTGGAACTAATGTAACGTGGTGAGTCAGCTCTCCTCAAATACAAAAAAAAAAAAAGAAAAAAAGTGATAAAAAAATAAAATAGTAATTTGGAAAAAAAAAGTCCATGTAACTCCTGCATATGCCTGTTAAATAGCTTAACTCTGTCCCCAATTCTCTTCTCAATTTAAAAAGTAAAAGAAGTATAACCCCAGAATATTACCAGTAGAGGTCCAAGGGCAAGACTGTTTTCATTTTTTTGTTAATCTGCATTTTCCTTAATCATTATGTATTGCCTTGGTGTAAAGAAAAGTGCTATTTTTAAAATGCAACCAGTAGAGGTAATTTTGCTCCTTAATCCTCTTCTACCATCACAGTCTTACTGCTTCGTAGACGCTGCCTCCTTTACCCACAGCCCTGCGTCCAGCGAGTCTGTCAGCACCATTTTTCCAAAAGCACTTGCTCACCTCACATTCTGGTAATCCTAGCAATATTTTAAACTTTGTCATTATTATATTTTTATGGTGATCTGTGATCAGTGATTACAACTCACTGAAAGCTCAGATGATGGTTAGTATATTTCAGCAATAAGTATTTTATAAAAAACAAGCTATGTATGTTGTTTTTTAAAGACACAGTGCTACTGCACACGTGACAGACTGCAGTATAGCGTAGACGTAACTTTTATACGCACTGGGAAATCAGCAAAGTCATGTGACTCGCCTTATTGTGGTGCTCTAGAACCCACTTAGAGGCACGCCTGTTCATGATTCTCACTGAGTCTAGCATCAGAACTGGATAAAGGCACATATCATCTGTAAGATCGGTCTTCTGCATATTTCCACAAATATAATGCTGTCTTAATTGTAAACAATAAGAAAAGTACATTTGACTACATCTGATTTTCTGTGTTGAAGAAAATTTTGGTGAGCAAAATAAAAAACACAAACTCATTTGGCTGATATGCCTCATGAGATTTTTTTTTTAAATAATGATGAACCATCATTTTTATTACTCAATAAGAGGCCAGCATTTATCATCTCTCTAAATTATTTTGATTTTCTCATGTGTAAGTAGCTAAGGTAGAAGGTAATACTCCTTCAAATACTCAGTCATACAGATTTTGAGGATTAAGATTACGCTCACTCTAGATAAGAGATCCACAGACCCTTTAATGGGGGTGGAGTCGGGGGGGGGGTGACTCAGCAGAGGACAGACACGACAGCAAATCAGACATTGTCATCCCACATCCTGGGCCAGCTTGAGCGCTCCTAAACAGGAAAGGGCTGGTAGTGATGAGACACCCGCCCTTCAGGGTATCCGAGCGAGGGTCAGAGGGGACCGCATATGTACCTAGTGCTGGAGAGATTCCTGACCCTTTAGAGCCACAGAAGAGATAGCTAAGAAAAAAACATTTACAAACATTTCTTCTATATGTTAGCTACCTTTACATAAGTGTGTGCACATGTGTGTTGTATACATAAAATAGTTTGTGGCTCACTATTCCCTCAACATCAAAAAACTCAAGGACCTTATCACATTATGTTTCAAAACCAGAGATTACAGTTCCTCTTAACATACTCTTGTCCCTGAATCAATTATTGGGACTCTGGAGAATAAGTCTTGGAGGGCAGCATAATTTTAACTGGGATTACAGTTACTGGTAGGAAACAAGGCAAAAATCAAACCATTTCGTAGATAAAAAGGGTTGATAATAACTCAGCTTACTTTCATGGCATTTAATTCCATAAACATCAATGTTTGGATCAAACTCCCCTGGAGCCAAGGGCGGTGAGCTGTTCAGTGTATTTCCAGGACTGTCCGGAGGGGTCCCGACAGGGTGGGTGCCATCGCTCTCCCCCTCCTCTTCCCCGTCATTCTCTTCACACTCCACCTCTTCCTGTTCGGCTCTTTCCACATCATGGATTCCCACCAGGAGGCTGTAGTCCATGAGCTTTAACTGGGCAAGAAACTGAGGGTGGGAGGCAACAGGGTCAGTCATGGCCTTAAACAAAACCCCATATTTGAAGGAAACGAACTCAGGAAAACGCCTGTGGGGGAAGGCTGTGAGGGAAGGGGCAGCAGAAACGAGAGGGTCTCCCTAAGAGGCGGCCAGCCAGGAGCCTCCATTATGATGCTCTCACAGTCCCAGGCAGCTCCTCTGGCCAAAAATGTAGCCCCACACTTGGGGCTGGCTCAGCGCTAGTATTATTTTCCCTGAAACGCAAAGCTGGATGCTGAGAGGCATGCATTTATCACATGGAGGTTGGGTTACACCAAAGAGCAGAGAGCATGACTGGCAAGAAGGAGGGAAGAGAGCTGTTCTCCCGACAATTGAGACTGGCTGATGGGAAAAACCAGGGACCTCCCAAGTAGCTTCCAGCAGAGTCTCTTGTGAAAGCACTTTGAAATTCAGCACACTGGGCTGAGAGGAGATTATTATGCTGTCCATCACGAAGAAGTAAAAGCCCAAATGTCCCAATCAACCAGCAAATGCCTGTGTCAGTGCTCTGGTGAATAACACAGTCCTTCTGTCCTGCTCAGGTTTCCTTATGATGGAAGCAAGGGCACGGAGAAGCTGAAGGTGGCTCACTTCCCGTGCAGCAGCTCGGGCCCGGGATTCCTGTTCTCCCTCCTCCTGTAACGTGCGGCCGACCTCGCTCTGCGGCTTAGTCTACGCCTGCCTGCCAAGTTCTTGTTTTGACTTTGCAGGTCATGATTTTTCTTTTCTTCTTAGTAGATGTACCCAGACACATGATCGGAAGCACACGGTTCTAATCGATCAAATAAAACGTGGCTAGTATTATGGAGGACAAAATGGGGTGGCCCGTCTGCTGGCTAACACCAAACAGCTCCCTGACTCCCCAGCTGGCTGGCTCGGCACAGGGTCCACGACTGCTCTGACCCTGGGCTTGTGGCCCAAGAAGACGACGCATGACCCCGACTCTTGGAGGACTTGGGGCCACCCCCACTCAGTGATGCGGAGCCGCTGACGGGCCTCGGGCGACTCGGACAGAATTTAGGAAATGAACTTCCTTACGCAAAGGGTAAGCATATGAAATTATAGGTCCTGAAGTTCGGGCTGAAAATGAAATGAAATCAATTTGTGGAGACCCGCTGGGCCATTTTTCCTCCCGAGCCTGTTGGGAAGCAGCCCGGTCTCTGAGCTGAAGAGAAAGCCACGCTCCCTTAAAGACAAGGAGAGGACCTGCCCCTGCTGTTCCCTGACGCCTTCAGTTCCTCACCGGCCCAGGCCTCCTCCTGTCTGCTCTCCTCTTCCTTAGCTCCCATTTCTTTGTCTTCCCACCATGAATCCCCTCGGGCCACGCTGACTCTTCCTCATTTAAGCTCAGGGGAAAAGAAAATCACACAAATCTTTATTTAGATATGTAAACAAGGTAGGAGAAACCTAATACTTAAAAGTTGATACATGCAGACCCTTTGGCGAAAAAGACTGTTGAATGGCCAACAGGTACACAGAGAGATGCTCCACATCACTCATCAGCAGGGAAATGCATATCAGAACCTCACATCCCCTCACACCTGTCAGGACGGCTAGTACCAAAGAGACGAGAGGACAAGTGTTGGCGAGGATGTGGAGAAAAGAGAACCTTGTGCACTCTTGGTGGGAATGCAACTGGTGCAGCCGCTGTGGAAAACAGTATGAAAATTCCTCAAGGAAATAAAAATAGAACTACCATACGATCCAGCAATCCCAGTTCTGGTTATAGCTCCAAAGGAAACAAAATCATTATCTCGAAAAGATCTCTGTACTCCCATGTTCACGGCAGCATTATTCATAATAGCCAGGGTAGGGAAACGAGCTAAGTGTCTGTCAATGGATGACTGGATCAAGAAAATGTGATATATATGTATACAGTGAAATGTTGTTTAGCCTTAAGAAAGAAAGAAATTCTGTCATTTGTGACAACGTGGATGAACCTGGAGGGCATTATGCTAAGTGAGGTAAGCCAGACAGGGAAAGACAAATACTGTATGATGTCGTGTGTGTGTGTGTGTGTGTGTGTGTGTGTGTGTGTGTGTGTGATTTGAACTCCTAGAAACAGCAGAAAAGCAGTTGCCAGGGGCTGAAGGGGCTGGAAAAATAGGGAGAGTTGGTAAAAGGGTACAAAGCTCCAGCTATCAGATGAATAGGGCCTGAGGATCTAATGTATAACATGGTGACTATAGTTGCTAATGCTGTATTGTATCACTGAAATTTGCTAAGAGAGTAGAACTGAAATGTTCTCACCAAAAGAAAAACAAAAAAGGTCAATATGTGAGGTGATGGTTGTGTTCATAACTTGATGGGGAAATCCTTTCACAATGGATACATACTCAATCATCACCATGTATACATTAAATATCTTATAATACTGTGTGTCAACTATACCTCAATAAAGCTGGGTAAAGAAATAAAGATGTTACTTAGTCTAGTAAAAAAAAAAAAGCCAACAACAAACAAAACAGAGTGCTGGTTCTCTCATGCCTTCGATCAGTTTACAGAGGAAGCTGTTGTTCCTCCCGTGGGCTTTCCCAAACTCCCCTTTTCAAGTCCTCACAGAACAACTTTCCACCTCCCTCAGCCAGTGGCCAGAGACTGCTCGTCCTGCCATATCCGCCTAGCAACTGCTGGGTGTCAGGGTGCATCTGGCCAGATGGCTGGGCAGCCTTCCCCGTCTTGAGGGAGTAACAACTCCATGAAGTGCTTGACTCTTTTACCCACACAGAGCCAGCCACCCGGCCACGTAGCCGGACCTCGGGTACCTGGTGTGCTCCCCACAAGCGCACGGATGTGGAAGAGAGCCGGGCACTGCGGGGTACAGAGACGGCTGGCCTTGCCTGAGATAGGCATTCGGATCCCCATGCAAGACAGCAAACAGGCTCAGAGAGATTAAAAGAGTTTGCCCAAGGAATCAAAGCTAAGGAGGAGTGAATTCAGGATCCTATGCTCAAAGCTCTTGTTCTTTACACTGCATTAGGCTGCTTCTGGAAACTGCATTAAGGCAGCTTTTCCCAAGTCCTGTTCTTTGCAACACTAGTAGGGGAAAGAATGAGTCAATCAAATCAAATGGTTTCTGAGGAGGAGGGCCTCCCACAGTTACTAAGGACTGTGAGTCTCTGTGAGGGGTATCCGCCAGCAGCAGGCCTCACACTGACTGCATCACCAAGCCTGCTTTTTGCCCCCCTTCAGAACGCCCTGGGGGCCTACTGATTTGGAAACAGAAGACATTCAGGAAACACTGCATCAGAAATCCCCAGTCATACCCTCTGCCCACGCCCCAGCCCCCCAGGCAGGTATGACAGGCAGGGTGCTCACTGGTGGCCATGGGTCCCAGAGAGCTGTGCCTGGGGCTGAGCTCAGCCTCTGAGCTCCCAGAGAACGGGGTCAGCGCCTCCTTTGTCCCCTCCCACACCTAGCACAGCGCTGGCCCCGACCCCTCTGTCTATCTGGCCTGCCCCCTCTGCCCACCCCGGACACCCTCCAGAGGTCTGGGTACCGCTGCAGACACGGGTTACCAGCACCTGCCTGCAGAGAGAGAGAGAGAGAGAGAGCGTGTGTGTGTGTGTGTGTGTGTGTATGCGCGATCGCGCGCACTGAGTGCAGGGTTGGGGGGGCTTGGCTGGGCCAGGTCCTGCTCCGCTTGACCCGGGGCAGGACAAAGGCCCCCTTCTCTCTGTCCCTGCTCTTCCCGGGCCCTTGGAAGCTCCCTGGGAAGTGGTAAAGATCGATGCTGTGCGAACTGACCCCCTCTGGGAAGGGAAGATCTTTTCCAAATGCAAATTTGATCTTGCCCAGCCCCTGCCTAAGGCCTTCCCGTGGTATCCCACATCCTGCCGGGCAGAAGCAAGCTCTAACATGGCCCAGTGGGCCAGGATAGTTTGGTGCCAGTACCTCTTGGGCCGCCTTGAACCCTGTTCCGGCCCACCCTCTGGCCCTCTTACCAGCACCCAGTTCCCTGCCACCTGACTGCAGATCTCAGCTGCAGAGACACTTGCTATGGGAAGCCTTTCCCGATTCCTGCCTAGGCCACATCCCCAAAGCGCGGGCACGGGTGAACCAGCGCACTTTGCCCTAATGATGCTTGGCTCAGCTGCACGTGTATCTTGTTGGATTATGTGAGTCGAGCATAATCTTTCCCGAACGTGGCAGCCCCGAGAGGGCAGGAGCTCTGGCCGTTTCTGCCCTCACCGCGTTCCTGACCGCCGGGAAGTGCTGGTAGCTCTTGGTATTTACTGAACAAGTGAATGAGACGCCTGCTGCTTAACTCACCCTAATTTCCCTAACCCCTGTCTCAAAGAAATAATCACCCCAGCCAAGTGAAAACATAGAACAAAGCAACAAAGAAACCTCTGCCCGAGGCACAATGAGACCATTTACCACGCGTCTGGGCTCTGCTGTACGGAGTAGGTCTGTAATGGGTAAGTCCACCATTCCACCTTCACGTGGCCGGCTTTCAAGTGTGCTTTATTACAAAAGCAAGGGGGCTGCCCGTAATGAACTTGCAAAGGTCAGCTGGGCACGGATGACAGCCGGGGCTGGACCGCCTCACTCAGAGAGAGAGTGAGTGAGTGAGTGAGTGTGTGTGTGTGTGCGCGTCTCAAGGCCCAAGTGTCCCCTCTTGCATCGGTGCTGCTCACAATGGCCGGCGCCTTCCCAGGCCTGAGCTCTGCAGTCAGACCACTGCCCACGCTCCTTCCGAGTAAGGCAGCTCTGCATCCCAAACCTCACCATCGGTGACATGTAAAATGCATCTCTAGGTAAGCAGCTGCTCTGACCCACCCAAGATCAAGGACCCTGACTGTGGTCCCAAGTGGGTGCTACGTGAGTTTTCAGATCGAGGACACTGAGAGGAAAACGGAAGACCAAGGACAGCAGAGTGGGGAAGAGCATAGGTTTTGCTGATAAGGGTGACCCCTTTATTCTTTAATTAAAGTACCAGATAATCTTTAAAAGAAAAAGACTATAGGTTTGGGAGTCAGACGGGAGACTAAATCTTATTTCTCTCACTAGCTCTGAGCCTCAGTTATTCTAACTATAAAATGGGATAATACCATTCAGCTCATGGGGGAGGGTAGAGAGGAGAGGGAGAGAGAATGTAGCTTAGGCAATGAAAACAGTGCCTTGCAGGTAACAATGGAGGCTGTGGCCTAATTGCCCATGTTGTTGCTACGGTAGAAGGCCTTTTTCATCAAATACGCACTTGAAACACGGAGACGGGCTCAAGTGAGGTGGGCCAAGAGGAGAAACCTGGAAAAGCCCAGAGATTCACTAGCTCTTATCTTCACAAACTTAATTTTAAATCTCTTCGGAAGTAGAGCGGAATGAAATGTGGCAATAAACTGAGATTCTTGTTAGAGAAAATTCCTGCTGGGTATCACAAAACGACCGAGGCCTGGAAGACTCCACGTTGAGGGGGGAAGGAGAGGAGGGAAGGGGTTAAGGGCTGCACTGCTGGGGTTTGCCTCCAGCTGACATTAGGAACTTAATACATATTTGCTCTGTTTTCTGTTCATTCCTTTAAGCTTCTGACTCAAATTTATTGATTTTTTTTAAGTACATAAGATTTCAAAGCATGACAATTTTTAAATCTTTATAATCTTTAGGTCCCTCGCCTTTCCTCCTTTCCAACTTCTTAATAATTATCTGCCAGACCTTTGGTCGGCTTCTTTTTTCCTCAGAATATCCCACCTAATCTGATTCCTTCATAATTAATTCCTCTTTATGCCAAATCTTTGAGCTAGAATCTTCTTCAAGATCTTTAATGAGCCCTGTCACAAACCCTTCTAGAAGACTATGTGGTAAGAGAGCCATTAATAAACTCTCCTTCACAACATTTAAATTCGTTTTATTTGCTAACTTTATTAACACATTTGTTCTACTGAATTACCACCTCCTAACACATGTGCAATGCAGAATTAAAATTCCAACCAGCCCTATTTAACAGTTATCCCGTATCACTTGTTAAAAGTTATAATGATCCTCCTTTGGGGCGTTCATCAGGAAACAAAGTCTCAACTGTGTTCTCACAAACATTTTTAATTTGCGTTTTAAAGCAGAGCAGTTTAGGAGGGTGGCCTCTGACAGCCTCAAATCCCAGTCTGAATTTAGTAGCTGTGCGTCTTTGAGCAAATCACATAGAGTCTCTGGGCTCAGTTTTCTCATCCATAGACTGGGATAATGTCAGCACTCATCCTCCGGAGTTGTTATGAATGAAAGAGAGAACGACTGCCTGGGACGGAGTTTAGGCTCTACCAGTGGGTCCGTCAATGTTGGCGGCCCACCATCCCCGCCCCCACCTCCACCCTCCCACCCATTTCCAAGGTTGTGCGCCCATAAACACGACAGCTGAGATGCCCTGTGGTAGGGGCTCCCCGACACCCCCAGGCTCCCAGCGTGAGCCAATGAGAGGAGATGGGTGCCAACTCTCCACCATCCACCATCTACGGTCATGATTGGAGCTGACAACATGCAGCCCAGAAGGCCAAAGTGATTTTCACTCTCCACAGAGCACTGTCTTTTGGAGAAAAGGGCTCACCAATACGCAGTTATGTGCAAAGCTTTCTGAATTGAAATATTTTCAGGGTATATGAACAGAGCAGGATTTCGGTTGCAAAAAGAAAAAAAAAGCAGCTAGATTCTCATGACAATTCTTTTCTTTTTGCTACAAAAATAGATTACTTCTTGAGCTATAATAAACTCATCTTTTACCTTAAGCATTAAGTAAAAAACAAAGAGTCATCCCCACCCCCCACCAAAAAACTGTACTCAAACAGGCCAGTCAGCTAAATTAGAAAGCAAAGTGTTAATGAAAAAACAAAACTAGATTAAATTCTAGTCTCATTTATCAAGATCAGATGTCAAGCCACTTCACCATAATTACCTGCTTAAAAATTTAATGATGCTTCTGCATGAATTTCAAAACTAAAGATACTTGTATCAGCCATTGAGAATTTTTTTTTTTAATGAAAAGAATGCTTTATGCCCTGCTTCAATTTCAACAAAACAACTAAGTGCAAGAGCCCTGCATGGGATTAAACTATCCAAATCCTCTAATCAACGACATTATTAGAGACAACAAAAGGGCTAAGAGGATCCTTATGTAATTCAACTGTAAATTTGAACTGCTTCAGTTATATTATATCTGGAGTCTAAATATCCTAGTGGTACACAGCCAACAGAAAAAGGGATGGAAACAAAATTTTTTTTTTTTTTTTGGCAGATTGCACATAACCCTAAAGGATATTTACCATAATTGCTCAATTGGTATTATTCTCAAAATTAAAGATTTGCTGATTGATGAATAAAAACCCGAAAGTGAGTAGGTCTAGCTAGAGTACTTAGTTATCAGGTCAAGTTGACACCAAAGTATGGGAAATGTTTAATGTTTAACTAATACGTACTGTAACAATAATCACTGGCAACATTGGAAAAAAAAAGCTTGTTAATGAAAGACTGGAGAAAAAAATGTTACATGATAAAAGCAAACACTTTCTTCTACTTTTCTTTTTAAGTAGACACTTGTATCCTTTAGAAATAAACACTACTTAGGTTCTAATTGAAGTATATACACCAGGTAGGTTTAAAAAAAAGTAAACATTTTTTTATGAAAATAATTCATGACCTAAAAATAGTTATGAACTCACTCGGTCAATCTGGGTGTCTTACAATGAAAGAGACGTCAGAACAGGAAAAAGGAAACAAACTGCTCTGCCCTCACGGAGGATACATTCAAATGCAAGACACTCATTCTTTGGCTCGAACCATTCTAATTATTTTTATTTAATGACATGAAGAGGAAAACTTTCCACTAAAGCCTGTAAGTAGCAGAGCTGTACTGGTGTGGGGGGAACTGTATTTCAAAGTAAAAAAATTTTTAAAAAGTATACCATACTCACACATACAGATGAAGGAAAGTAACAGCTCAGAAAAACTTTGTTCAGTAACTGTCTACATTAGAATTCTCTTTGCAGGGTCTTGTAAACCTAACGAATCTCAAGAAAATCTTTTTTTTCCCCCGAATTAATTTCCAAAGGACTCATAAAAGGAAGTCCGACAAGGCTGTGATGCCTTTAAAATCAACAAAAGGATAGGGAAGAGTGTATTTTTAATTCTTAAAATAACAGTTAAGCAAAACAGCCTCCCTCACGAGAGATGAAAAGCCCACTGTCACACAGTATTTTGTGTCACAACCATCCCCCATGACGCTGGGGTGGCGACCAGCCTTGGTGCTGTCCCCACCATGTGTAAGGCTTGGTGGCCTGATGACACCACTTTCACAGAGGCTGGTGGAAATGCTAAATCACCAGGTGACTGGGGCTCTGTTTACTAACACCAAGATGTGGTTTAGATGAAGAAAACCCCAAATTCAAATAGTTACTAAACATTTGTTTTTGAAACGCTTTGCTGTGTGACAGAATGTCATCACTCAGCGTCACCCTCCGTCTGGTTGCTGCGGGCAGTCCGTGAGCAGGCTGCGACCACACAGGCTCCCCACCGACCAAGAACGTGGCAAGCCGAGGGTGGGGACGCCCCGCAGAGGACATCAGGTGCTTTCCTTGGTCTGTCATCTAGAGGAAGGAGCTGCCTGCCGAAGCAGCACACTTCTTTCCTAAACCAGGTCACACAGGAGATGCACCTGTTTAGATGTGATTTTCATAAGGTACAATACGTATTTTTGCCTTGGTTGCAGATTTAAATGGACCGTTGAAGAAGCTTCTAAAAATCAAGAGTGGTGACATTTCTACGACGGGGCTGTCCTTGACGCTGATTTTTTCTTACCTCAACATCCTTTTTCAGTTTTTCCAGGAACACCTTTTTGTTGTTGTCATCAATATAAATCTTTTGGCCCTCATTGATGAAATCATTATCCTTTAAAGTCGGTAGTTCTTTGGCCTAAAGCAGACGACAAAGGGAATGAAAGAAGTTTGAATAAAATCTAAGAAATATATGCCTTCCAACCCGGAGGTTACGTTTCCACCCCCGGAAATGGAGTGTGCCTCCCTCACCGCAGGCTTCTTACCCGAGGCAACAAAATGTGAGGCGGCTTGAATACCGCAAGGGGGCACCAGTGAGCTACGACCACTAGGAAGCATTCGCACCAGGAATGGAGGGTCACCCGCACTCCATATTATGCAGTTTTGTAACAGATTTCATGGCGTAAACCTGACTGCTTTCTGAGATCCACTCTCTTACAAGAAGTCTTCTAAGTATAGAATTTGTATTCTTGGAATTCTTTGTCAGGAACCTTCAATTTTCTTACTGGTACAACCCAACTCCACACCACTGGCACTTTTTGGATAGCCTTTGCTGGCTTCATGTTACAAATAACAAGGTTAGCTGGTCTCAGAGAAGCACCATCCATAATCCTATCTAATTTCTCAGTCAGGGAGAATATGCAGCCAGAGGTTGGCCATCTGTCCCTTCTAATCCTTCCTGGTCACCACCCCACCAAGAAGAAAATTCTGTTGGCATTTGGACTAGGCCAAAGGAAAATGTCTTAACATAAAACATATTAAGATGAACAGCTCTATCCTTTACAAATAAACAAGAAGGTGGTGAGCTGGCAACTACACTGTCCTTACGGTGACCGTCACAACGCAAAGTCATGCGTGATGATCGAAACATGGGTCACAAGTAGTAAAAAACTTGAGCTTATGCTATAGGATAATATGGGCATATAATTTTGAAAGTGTGCATTATTCTATTTAACTTCGTGCAACCTGCATTCTGGGAGAGTTCAAGACTAATCAAAACTCCTCCCCACTCCTGTCAGCTAATCACAGCTTATTTCTTCCAGCTGAAAGGAATTCAACATAAGACACCATCTTAGTACACCAATGAATGTCTGAATAGCTCTCTTTCCCATAAGTGTGAGCTAAATGAAAAAAAAGAAAATCCAAGGAAAGGACATATTCTTACTGCTCTCCACACTACCCCCCGCCCCCGTTATTCAGAGCAATAAAAGAAAACCCACTGCATAGATCTACTGAACCACCTTTCAAATGCTTGGACTGCTCACTTTTTCTTCTGCGTAAACTATTCACATCTGTCTGTACACACATGTATATGCACATATATTATGCAATTCCAAATTTGTAGCTCTGCCACTCATTTTAACTTTGCAAAAATTTGAAGTCTTACAATTTTTTTTTTTTTAAAGATTTTATTTATTTATTTGACAGAGAGAGAGACAGCGAGAGCAGGAACACAAGCAGGGGGAGTGGGAGAGGGAGAAGCAGGCTTCCCACTGAGCAGGGAGCCCGATGCGGGGCTCGATCCCAGGACCCCGGGATCATGACCTGAGCCGAAGGCAGACACTTAACGACTGAGCCACCCAGGCGCCCCTGAAGTCTTACAATTTTTAAAAAAGATTTTATTTGAGAGAGAGAGAGAGAGAGAGTGCACACACGAATGGGGGGAGGGGCAGAGGGAGAGGGAGAAGCAGACTCCCGCGGAGCAGGGAGCCCCACGCGAGGCTCGATCCCAGGACCCTGGGATCGTAACCTGAGCCAAAGGCAGACGCTTAACTGACTAAGCCACCCAGGTGCCCTAGAAGTTTTGCAATTTTTAATTTGATAAAACTACTGCCAAAATAATTATCTTTACAAAGCAGTTATAGCAAAGATCAGAAATCCAAAGATTTGATTCAATTAGCAGTTACCAAATGACAGTCATGTACAGAAATGCAGAAATGAATAGGTCAACATTTCTATTCTAAAGGAGTCTGTGATCTAGCTTGAAAGACAGGAGAGCAAGTAGGTAAAAAAAAAAAAAGGCAGCATGAGAATGCAAAACAGACGGATAAATAATACCATTCTTGGGGGAGACTGATCTACTTTCAAATACTTTCATGCTGAGTCAGAGTTTTGAGGAAATAAAAACACAATGCCGTTCTTCACAAAAACTATGGAGGCGCCTGGTAGACTGACTCCCTCAATTTGTCATTAATAATTTAAAAATGTCATAAACGTGACATAAAAACCCGTACGTGTGAAGATAGCACATTAACGTGAAATGTTTGAGTCAACCACACTCAACCCTCAGGTCCGCTTCCAGCACAATTATAAACGTAAAGCAGTTTCACAGCGAATGAAATGCAAGGATCTGAAGTTTCACAAACCCAGAGGGCAGTGAGAAACACTGCCCAAAATACAAAATTGGAAGTGCCTTAGAAGAAAGGGTTGAAGCCAGATCTCCCCCCCCACACACACACGGAGAAGGAGGGGATTCTCCAAGGGGACACCCTGGCTGTTGGTGTCTAACTGTGTGTGGGGGGTGACGGCAGCATGTGTGGGTGGCGGTGGTAGGGATTAAGGTATTGGCCTCAACTCCACAACTCGCTTCATACGTGTAAGAGAAGAAGGGCAGAGGGATTTGGGGTTCTGTGGGAGCAAGGGAAACCTAAAGCCGGGGCTGTCAGAGCAGAGCCGAGGCAGTAAATGACACAGTGGAGAGGCGCTTGTAATTCCAGGCACATTCACGAAGATGCATGCCACTTCGGGTTCACCCCGGCAGGATTACCGCATGTGACAGGGAAAACTGAATCCTAGCTCATAAACCTCTGGGCACCCTCTACTCTATTACTGAGCTCACTTGTGAATTTCACAGGCACTAGGGACGCATTTAGATTGGATCAAGTTTTAAAAAGGGCAACCAGATTGGTTAAAAGACCTAAGGGCTTACCGAAAGGCTCAAGAGGCAAAGGCAGATCCTTAGCAGGGCAGCTGCTGTAGGAATCCAACACTGGTCTACGCATACCCACCCCCGAGTGTCTGTGGTGGGGCAGAGCGCGTGGGAGCACCACCAGAGTGTTGGAGACGCGAATCCCGACGTTCCGGAGCCTGGCTCCGCGCCCGACTTGCCAGGGCCCAGGCCAGGCTTCTGGACCTCTCCGGGCGGGGGCCTCAGGCGCCGGACGGGAACACGCCCCGCAGCACCAGCAGCTGTAGGTCCTGTGCTAATAGGCATTTCACCTGCATCCATTCATTTAAGTGCCTCGTCCCGGTTATTCTTCACAACAATCTTAACTATTACCCTTAGAGGCCAAGCAAACTGAGCTCAGAGAGATTATGCCGGTTAACTAAGGTCTTAACTAAGGTCTCACACCCTGGCAAGCTAGGTGGCCAGTTCTCACGTGGAGATGGGAACCCAGGCTGCCTGATGCTTGTCATTCGGCTGCGGTGGGTTGTTCCGAGAACTCCGCCGACACCCGTGTGACACACTAGCTAGCGAGCGCCGCTGTTGTCATTGCCACCGTCGATGTGAACTTTCAACGAATTGTATGGATTTAAAACATAGGTTGAGAGACTGCATACAAAACCTTTTCTTAAAAAAAAGAACTTTGTTCTCTTCTACCAAGAGCTACGTGACACCGATAAAATCACGTGACAGTGATTCATGCTCAAGAAAACCTTACTGCTTAGCTTTTTAAAAAAAATTTTAAATTTTAATTTCCAGTAGTCAACAGAGTGTCATCTTAGTTTCAGGTGTACGATAGAGTGATCCAACAATTCTAGACGTCACTCAGTGCTCATCACGGTAGATGTATGCTTTCTCCCCATCACCTGTTTCCCCCATCCCCCCACCCGCCTCCCCTCCGCTAACCATCTGTTTGTTCTCTATAGCTGAGAGTCTGTTTCTTGGTGTGTCTTTTTTCTTTTTTATTGCTTAGCTTTTACAACAATTTCTATACATCCCTCTGATAATGAGAAGTATTTATATTTAAACACTTTTTTTTTTTAAGTGGAGAAAACTACTAGGCTGTGAATTAATGAACTTATGCACTCTCGGGGTACACGGCCCACAAAGGTGAGGTCTGCAGAGCAGCATGGAAATAACTGCGGGTAGCAATGGAGTCCACCCTTTGCTTTGCAACACTGGATTATTTGCACTTAGGAGAGCTTTGAAAGCCTCGAAGTCACTGGTCTGGTTCTTTAATGGGTGTCTTTCATGCCCTTTCTAGTTCAATGCAGAACCAGCCAGAGGGCGGAGGAAACCACCAGAGCTAAAGACATCAGCTCAGAATCGCTTCTTAACTGCGGACTCTCCGAGGCTGGCTCCCAGCCAGCGGTCAGCAACCTTTCTGAAGTGGTAGTAGGTTAAGTCTTTATTTATTCCCTCTGAATTAAGTTCTCCTGGCCAGTTTCGTGGAGACTGGGAGCCTCCGAGTGTGACGGGGGAATTGCAGTACCACACAAGGTGCTCCAAGAAAGACGAGCTCCATCACCCTCCCCCATCCCCCCTGCCCTGGGCCAGGACCCCTGCCTGGGGGCCTCTGGGAGCTGCTCCCAGGCCCTAGCCAGCCGAGGGAGGCTGCGTACAACCAAACTCAGAGGAGAGTCCAGGCAAAGTTACTTTCCCTTTGGAATGAGGTAACTCTATTGGGGTGGATTGCACGCAAGATGACATTCACCTCTACTAATGCGACATATAAGTGCACCAAGGTAGCCAAAGGCACAAGCAGACACCATTCCCCTTGCCACCTACCCATCGTGTGGATAAAATTAGCAGGATGCATGTCCCTCACACTTTCCTGCGGGGTGATGCCAGACCCCAGGCCCATTCGGCAGGGCCCAGCACGGGACACAGACTCAAGTGTCAGGTTCTGAGCACAAACTGGATCCAAGCTGCCGGGGTTATAGCTCAACTCCTCCGATTATTAGCTGTGCGGCTTTGAGCCAGTTACTTGACCTCTCTGTGACTTGGTTTCCTCCTCTTTAAATGGGGATTAGCAAACAGCACCGCTGTGAGCATTACTTGAGTTCATACGCCTATAAAGCTTAGGGCAGTGCTTGCCACGTGGAGGGTTATATACAAACATCATCGTCAGTGTTATTTGTTGGTCATGTTCTCAAGTATGGCTTGTGTAGCCAGAGAAAAACTCATTGCTGATAAATCCAGAGCAAGATTTTTAAAAGTTTGGCATATTTAACATTTTTATACTAGCTGTGATGTTCTGAACCAGCTGTTTAATCTGTCCCTCACGAGTCTATACCCTTCATTAGTAAGAAACATACTATGTAACAATATTGGTCATGGTCAGAAATGGTTTATGTGTAACTCAACACAAATGAACATGACCCTGAGAGTCAGGATATACACCCAACTGTGTCAGAGCTTGAAGACAGCCAACACATGGATATTTTACATGTATAAATGCTTCTGAATATAAGTAACTACTTATTATTCCCTCGGGTTCAATAAAAGACATAAGTGATCTCTAAGGACAGATTTGGCCAGGGCTTTGAGATTAAAAAAAAGGAAAAAGCACACAGAACTAACAATGACAAAGTTTAGAACTCTCAGTTTTAGAAATGAACCTGTGCTTCTGTGGCCAGAAATTTTGGATCCCGGGAGGAACTAGGAGGCAAAGGGTAGAAAGGAGATTAACAAAACAAAACAAGGCATTAGAACTGCCTTTCTAATATAAAAATAGTTAGGACTTTTAATAAAAACTTTAAGATTCCAAATTAGTAAAAATTTTGCAGATTCTCTGAAAACAAATCCAAAAATAAATGTTTAGCAAAAGAACTTACATCTTGTTTCAGATGGAAGTTAACCTGTTGGTTATATATAACTATTTACCTACTTCACTAAGGGCTCTGTGATGTGATATATGACTGCTGTCATGTGTGTGTAGTTTAGTAATACTGCCTATGTTAAGGGCTAGTAAAGCCAGAGAAATGATATAGAAGTCTTATTTTATGAGAATAAAAAATCAAATTATCTCTTAGAGGATTCAGAAAGAATTTTTAAAAAAAATCACAAATATTTGAAATCTGTATTCACAGTCAAAAACGTACCTTCATATACACAGAATTCAAACGAAAATGATACTGGGTTTTATCATTGTGCTACAATTATATTAAATTATACTAAGAGTCTATGGTATTTTATATTGCCACTACCAATAGGAAAGTAAAAAATACATGTATACTCAAAATGCACAGAGCCAAAACTTATATAATACAGAGCCACGTTTTATTTTCGCCTGGACGGAAACCCTAACAGGAAAATGGAACGTACTCCTGTCACACTTGTGTGTTTAATGCAAACAGGATTTTGGCACCAGAAGGTTTCAATGCAAAGGATAATGCATAGCATAGTTCTCTGTGATTAAAGGACTTGTATATACTTCAGAAAGAAATGAATTTGTGTTCGATGTGCTCATTTGGCAACCCATTTTTAAAGTCTAATTGTAAGCCTTGATGTCAAAGATTGCCGCCTGGTGTCCCTTTGATGGGCTGTATTGTCACACTTGGAGCTGAATACACAACATAAAAAAATACGTACTAATTATTGTCTCATGTTAGGGACTGCTTATTTTCCTGATTTATTTGTTATTCCAAGCTCACCTAAATGAAAATTAAGAGAAAGAATAAAACCCCCTTCAGCAGACTTTCCAAAACACTTCATAAAAATCAGTCTGTGGGGCTGAAAATATACTCTCCAGAAATATTTCTGTGAGGGAGAGAATTATAGGTAATCCTTACTTTGGAGCTAGGATAAAGATAATTTGATTGAATAACATCATATATGTGGTATCAATTTTAGGGTAATAAGAGATGTTAGAGATTTATAATAAAATCAGTTCTGCTTCTCAAAACATCCAAGCCACAAATTTGATACACGAAAAGGCAAGTTAGTGAATATGGGTAGAGTTCATACAGAAGTAGCAAAGATAACCAGTGCTTTCTCACAAAAAGTGCATGTAACAACCTTCTTTAACTAAGTGGAATGTCTATGCAAGTTCATGGCTTGGAAATTGATCCAACAGCTCATTACTACCTTGTAATTTCTACAATGAGAGTGGATACATTTGTGACCAGCATCTGCATGTGAAAGGTTCATTTTTACTTTGAACTTGTCTATGTGTAAATGTAGAAAGAGAATATACTTCAACACACTTGTGAAACCAGGCTGCAATTAAGTCGCACAAAACCAGGGAAGCCCCAGTGTGATTTTGCCGCTTAGAACTCTCCTGGGGCGGGCAGTGCCCAGCTGTTGGTTATTTATTTTCCCTAAGATTTTCAAGCTAATATTTAAAATGTGAAATATATTGCTTTTCAAATATTGTCATACTTTCCAAAACGTAATGGCCCTTTAACTGTAAGTGGGCGGTATCAATGGGGACAGTTTGGTTTTCCTCCACGGGCTGTGACGTCACAGTTACCCTGCATGCGGGACCCACAAAATAGGTTGTTACGATCTGACTGGAAGATTCTGTTGCACGGATGTTGGTGTTGATAAGAAATCTCAGAGTCTGAAAACTTAAGACAAGTACTATATGGTTTCTGGTTTAATACTAACCTAGTGAACATCACAATTTTATTATTTTATTTTAGTCTTACTTTTTTTAGAAAGGGGTTGGGGTGGAGAGAGAATCTTTAGCAGACTTCATGCCCAGTGCAGAGCCTGATGTGGGGCTCGATCTCCCCACCCTGAGATCACGACCTGAGCTGAAATCAAGAGTCGGATGTTTAACCGCCCCCACAATTTTATTATTTTAAAAAACATGCATCTGCAGCAGCTTGGCTTAAATTCAGGCCCCATTCTAAATTTTGAAGTTTTCTTTCCACCACGACTCTTTCTGGAACCAACTAAATAAGAGTTGTCAGCTTAAAAAAAAAAAAATCCCCATATCCAACAGCACTGTTCCTTGTGTGCTTGGGGTGGATACCCGGGGTTGAATTCATCCCAGAGACATAAAAATGAACTGAAGGCAACTGAGGGTTTCCACGCCACTGGAAGCCAGACGGGCCAAGGACTTTAATGCTGTTGCCTGGGAGGTGCTCCCAAGAGCCACTACATGTTACCCCCTCTTTTTCATGTGCCACTCTTAGCAAATTCCAAATGAGTTGAATCTTAAAAAACTCGACTTCCCAGACTAACCCCTATGGTTTACATTATAGGGTTCTTAAGGCTTGCCCCGACATCCGTTGATATGATATGACAGTTCCAAACATTCTTCCCATGAATCTTCGCAATCACCTTCACCCATACTTGGAACAGACAGGATTTGAGTGACTGTCAAGTCCAGGACTTCTCAAAGTCCAGTCCCCTGCTGATCTGCACCTCTGCAGGAGGGGAGAGCTTCGTTTGAAACAAGAGATTCTGACGCTAAAGCAGGAGAACCAGTGATACAATCACGTCTTTTTATCTTAGGAATGATGACAAAGTGAAATGATTTATCCCCAACCCCCGAACTTCCATTGATGCCAGGGCAGGGGCTGGGACTCTGATCCACGACTGCTGTTTGGGACCCCTCCCCGAGAAGCCCCTTTTATAAAACATCTCTAGGCCACGAGGCAGATGTTACCCGCGTTGCCTTTAACTTAAGGTCTGAGGAACGGGCCCTGCTTCTGCCCGAATGGGAAGCTATTCCTTGCCCTGTGGGGGCTGGAATCGGCGTTTCTAGCACTGGCTGGCAAAGGGAAATGGTTCGCTTCCATCTGGGGAGAAAAGGGATTTTACAGAAGAAGGTTCAAGCATGAGCTGAGTTTGGCGCGTAAAAGCTGCGATCACCTCGTTTTTAACCGATCATCAGCTGACGGCGGGAAGATTCCCGGGGGGGACAGGACATGCCGCTGTGTTTGTGTCCCTTATTGTCCCAGCAGCTTTGTCACCTTGCCTTTAACTGCATCCCAAAGAGCCCGAGAGAGGGTGTCATTAGTTGTAATTTGTTACCATTTAAACATCACAAAAGAAATGCTGAACACTGGTTTGGGAAAGCACTTCTCGATATAAGGGTATTAATGATCAATTCTCCCGAATCTTCACTCAATAATAGGTAAAATGTCCGAGATGGTGACAGTCACTTAATTGCTAGTGCAATTCACAATGCCTAAGAATGGACAAGGCGGCTTTCTGCGGCTCACCAGCCACGCGTCAACAACGATCATCGCCGACAGACTCACACAAACGCCGATCCCGCGGCAGTTTCCTGTCACGTGGCTCCCACGCGTCAACAACGATCATCGCCGACACAATCATACAAACGCTGATGGCATGGCAGCTGTTTCCTGTCACGTGGCTCCCACGCGTCAACAACGATCATCGCCGACAGAGTCACACAAACGCCGATGGCATGGCAGCTGTTTCCTGTCACGTGGCTCCCACACGTCAACAATGATCATCGCGGACAGACTCACACAAACGCTGATCCCGCGGCAGCTGTTTCCTGTCACGTGGCTCCCACGCGTCAACAACGATCATCGCCGACACAGTCACACAAACGCCGATCCCGCGGCAGCTGTTTCCTGTCACGTGGCTCCCAGAGCGCAGCTTAGATGTTAAAAAGAATCTTCGTCTAGTGACCCAGTGAGTCCATTACACAGGCTCTGCTTTACCTCATAAAATCAGACACGAGTTTTGAGGAGAAGTGTGCAGAACGATGAACAAAATGCATATTTGTGTAAATCCCCAGGACTGTCTCTCTCAAGAACCTGGGCTCTTTAAAGAGTCAGGTCAAATCCCCCAGAAATCAAGTGAGTCCGGTTATGTTTTCTTTTACTTCCCCGGGCTCCCTGCTGCGTCGCTTGCTTGCTGGCGGCATGCTAAGACTGTCCTTTGTAAAAAGCAGCCTGCTCAGCTATAATTACTAATTTGATGTCACAGTGGAATCGCGGCGCAGCTGTGGAAAGATCGACCACCAGGGAGATTCGCGTTTCTCTGTCTCATTTAGAGGTGGCTAAACTGCTAGAGCCATGAATGGAAGATGCCCTTCCATTAAAAAGGAAAGAATTAAAGAATAAAACAAGTCATAGCAGCTGTCAGAATTTGACAACGGTTTAAAAATGGAAAAAAAAAGCACTGTTCTGCTTTTTAAAAAAATATTCAAGACATCTGTACATGTGTGTTCTGGTACTTGTTGCCATGAAAGTGATGCCACTATTGTTGCGACATAACTTCTTTATTATGCTAATGCAAATCACACTAATTACGTGTCAAGCTGAAATCGAAGGGGACGGGACTCGTGTGCACCTATATAAGCACTAAATATTTGAAATGACGGTTTCAAAACTTGTCATGAACAAGTTGAAAGTATGGGAAATTAAAACAGTTGTAATGACTCAGATGAAAGGAAGACTCACAATTGAGATGACTAATTAAGCCATGTCAGTGGAGATTCTTTATGAAAATTATCCTTTGCACCATGACAATCATTTCTTAGAGAACACAGTTGCACAGGGATAGCAATGAAAAGATTCTTGGCAGATCGTGGGATTTCATTCATAAAAGGCGAAAACGTAGAAAATAAGTATTTTTAGCCTTAAGAGTGATTGTTTTGATAACATTTATGGTTTTATTTGTGAAGACAAAGAATAGCATGCTTTCTTGGAAGAGGAAAAATGTTAACTGCTCATGGAAAGAAAACCTGAAAATTGACAGAAAGAGAAAGGCAAAGATATTTTTTGGAACTTAAAAAAACCCAATGTTTTTAAGAGTTCAGCACCATTATATACATTTCATTTATTTTTACGTATTACAGTTTAGTGACTGTTACCTCAGTTGTGGCCAGATTACAAACAACCTGCCTATCAGAGCCATGATGCCCTCCTACCCACACAGGCAGGCAGAGTCTCCATCGATTACACATTCTAATGACTTTTACTTCCTCATCTATAAGGTATTTCCTCTTGGCCCTGCCCCGCGAGCGCCTGTAAACTAGAAGGGCAGGTGGGTGGCCTTTTGGAGCTGCTCCTTCTGGAAGCAGAGCTATCACGAACCCCGAGCTCCGAAGGAAGCAGAGAGCACTGGATTCTTCCTCAGGGCAATGGCGTAGACGACCTTAATGTTTACCCGGTGTGAGATACAGTGCTGTCGACTGTAGTTACAAACATGCTGAAAGCCTCAAATGGAGGAAATGTGAATTGGTTGTTTTGCCAACACAGTAGGAAAAGAAACGATTTATTTCACGACTTTTGAAGATTTTTAAATTAAGACTCAAAATGAACGGCTCTCGTACCATATTTAACTCCAAAACATTGTTTTTGTCAGTGCAGGGAATGCTTCATGATTCACGGTATTGCTATGAATTTTTGGTAATACGCCCTTTAAAAAAAGGAGACTGAGAAGTGCCAGTCATTCAGAGGGTAACAGCACCGTGGTCAGAAACGTGAGCCCTGGGCTGGAAGCCTGACTCCACCACGTCCTAAGTGGGGGGTTCTGGACAGGTCACCGAACCTGTCTGTGAAGTAACCTCATTTACTCAAAGGAAGTAATAATGGCTCCGACCTTGTAAGATGGTTGGAAGGATGACATGACTTGATTCACGTAAAATGTAAAACACTGGCACGTAGTATACACTCAACTAATGTCAGGTATTACTACTGACCTTTCTAAATCCCAAGACATCACAATTAACAGTAAAAAAAAAAAAATAACCCCCAGATGAAGGTAAGGTTTCACCTCTGCCACTGACTATGTGAAAGAGCCCGGGAACTGAAGCTCACGGGTCTCCCATCTGTCGCGATGTGAGGTGGGGAAGGTCCGTCCATCGCTGACTTCTCTAAGCCCACCTCCAGGGGAGATATTTTGAGGAACAATTCAGTACAAGATAAAAGCATCCTCAGTAGCCTCCTCAGAAAAGTGGGTTTCTATTAGACAAATTCTGTAATTTCATTCTTTGCACAGAAACCTATACCCACAAAGGGCTCAGCACTTTTGGTGAGGCGGGCAGTGGAAATGGGGTGGATGCCATGGGTTTCTGGAAAGTGTGTGGTCCTTCAGGCAGAGCAGTGGAGGGAGGGATAGGCAACTGGATGGTCTGCTTCTGATGAAATAGTAAGCCTCCAGGATGTCAGATATTTGTGGCTTTCCTTCATACATGGACTCACTTTATGATTTTGGCTTCAGCAGCAACCACCCCATGGCCTCTAACTGTCTTTTTTGGCACTGTTTATTGTCAGAGTGGACCATGCCCCGGGTGATCAAACCTGAAATAATGAAAATGAACAGAGTGGGGGGAAAAGGGTGGGGTCTGCCAGCAATAGTCTCGAGGGACTTGGGAACAAAGTAAACACAGAGCCACCAGCGTGGAGTGGTGAATGTCATCACCACCATAGCTCTTACTCAGGGGCTGGCTTCTTGTTATGATGCCGAAAAGTCTGTGTGGCTCTTCAAACAATCCAGATATTTTCTCCTAGGCGAAAATCCCAATCCTACTAAACCTCTGAGTTTCTCATGGACTAAAACCTAAATACCCACTAGGGTCTTGGGCACTTGGACGAAACGTTTAGTCATAGCAACATGGAAGCCAGCAGTCCATTGTTTCTGCTTCTTTTGGCCAAAGCTGGTGCCTTCAGGGTGATTTATGTGGAGATCAGAAGTGGAAAAATATATTCACTAGTGCATAGTAAAAATACAAACGGTCAGAGAAGAATCTGCCATTTCCTTTTCCGTTCCTCACTTCATCACCCACTGTGACCCGGCTTCTGCCATGGACAAGGTCACCAGAGAGTTCCCTGGTGGTAAGTCCAATGGATAATTCTCAGTCCTCATCCTACCTGGCCTTGCAAAAGTATCTGATTCTGGGACAGTTCTCTTTCTCTGGTTTCTAGGATACAACTAGAGGGCAAGTCTCCCAAGACCAGGGGCATTATTCAAGGCAGTATTTCTCACAATGCTTGGAGAAACGCTTGCTCACAAAAGATACTCCGTAAATGTCTGAACAGACCCAAACTTTCCTGGCTCGTCTGCTCATCTCCTGTCTCTTTGGCTGATCCTCTGCAGGACTCTCTCCTTTCACCCACTCCTTAAATGATGAAGTTCTTCTGGGCTGGTTCTAGACATACTTCTATTCCATACACTCATCCTGGGTGGCCTCAGCTACTTCCCTGTCTTGGCTGATCACCCTTCCTGTGAGGTCTTCCAAGCCTTTTTTTACTGACCATCTCGGTTCTAGTGCCTCCTTCCACTCCGCTCTCTCTTTCAGTGGGACCAACACACTCCCACTGTCCAAACCAGACCCACGGGAGTCCTTCTGAACCCCACCCTCCCTCCACACACACTCCCTGGCACTGTTCGCCTCCCACATCAAGTCTCCGGCTTCTGTGGCTTCTTCCTAAATCTCCCTATAACCTATCCTCTTCCACCATCCCAGTTCAGGCCACCACTCTATCCGAGTTATTCCAACAGCCTTTCCAAGTGGTGCAGCTTATGTCACCCTCCAGCTAAAGCGCCAGGTGCCCCCCTCTGTCCCCCTGCCCCCACCGAGTCAGGTGCTACATGCTCCCTATTAAACTGCTTATCACATGATAACTGTCATTTCCTATTTTAATGTCTGTGTCGCCTGCTAGATGTGTCTGTGTGGTTCCTTATTTTAGCCCCTGAAGCTAGGATGGTAGCCATGAAAAAATTCATAAATACTTCCGAATGAGTAAAGAAAAGTAGATTCCCGAAATGTAAAATTCAAATCAAGACAGGATGAGAACATTCTAAAATCGTAATTTAAAATCCTGAGCCCCGCTTTCAACGGTTTGGTCAAAAAACTTTGCCAGGTGATGAGGAGGGGGAGTAACTGAGAGTATCGAGGTACCTTTCGTATAAGCAAATGTCGATTTGGGTCAGTTTCAATCGCCACACAGAAAGCTAGTTCCCAAACTCTTAATCAAACTGATTCAAGTTGAATCTGTCTATACTCTTGCATAATAAACCAAACGTAGTTCAAATATTACCTGCTGTCCAGTGACTCAGGAAAATATAAGATACAATCTCCACATCCCTAATTCTTTAAGTCAAAAGCACTCTAATCCTATCTTAGAGCTGGAAAGGAGTCTGAAGCTCATCCGAGCCAACCTTTTCCAGGTCAAACTGAAACTCAACACGCTCATTTTACAGGTGACCAACCAGGGCTCAGAGAGGCGTGGAAAGGACTGGAGCTCCCAGCCGCCAGTTAGGGAAAGAGCGGGTTTAGGACCCTGGCTACTGGGCTGTAACTGCGTCTGGATCCTAAGTAACCACACAGATGGCTGTGCTTTCAGGACCATGTTGCATATGAACCGTTTCTTTCAACCACACTTAAAACTAACAGAACTACTATTGCCCAACAAAGAGTGTGGGGCAGCTAATCTGAGGAAGAGAGCGGAGGCAGGAGACTTCTCAGGTCAGTGACGTGCTTCTCACTGGCGTGGCAGAGGGGAGACGGAAGAATCGCAGTGGAAGGCAGGAGAGAAAGAGTGGACGTAAGGAGGGGACCGCGGTGGGAATGTCAGGGTACTCACCTTTTCCTTGTCGCTGGCTTCTCTAGCCACGGTAGAGCCCTGAAACACAAAGACCGTCATGAAAACACGCACATGGGAGGCATCGGGCTTCACACGTGTAAGCTACGCAAGTGTGCCCGGCCAGAGTGCAGAAATAAAGGAGCACCCACTTCGCTCTGGAGCCGTGCCCTGAGTGAGCTCTGTCCCCTCCCTGGTCACAACTCTGCCCCGTGGGCACTCCCCGCTCTGCAGACATTCCTGCCGGCTCATCTCCAACCCTCTCCCTAGCTTGTCACCTGAGCTGATTCTCCCTGGTTCTTGTCCCCCTGCTGGAGATCAGAAAACCTGACAATCACTTGAACTTTTTTTTTTTTAATGATTTTTTTTTTTAAAGAGAGAGAACATGAATGGGGCGGGGGAAGGGCAGAGGGAGACAGAGAGAGAGAGAGAATCTTAAGCAGGCTCCATGCCCAGCACAGAGCCTGAAGCAGGGGCTTGATCTCACGACCCTGAGATCACCACCTGAGCCGAAATCAAGAGTCAGATGCTTAACCGACTGAGCCACCCAGGCGCCCTTTGAATGATAACTTATTAACACCAGATCAAAACCATGCTCTGCTTCTTGCCTCGATTGCCAGAAATGGTTGGTCTTATATCTTCAAAGGTGATGTGGGCCACTCGTGGCTGCAGTAGCCACTGGGGCATTAAATTCCTCCTTCCCCACATTACGTCTTCTAGATGTGGGCCCGTCCTAGCCCTCTGCCTGCCCTTCTCCCCTGTTTCAGAGTTACTGATGGACATGTTGTCCTCACTACTCTGAGTAAGACCCTGTGGGTCCTTCCTGTCCCCCTTCACTCTGGGAATCCCTTCACACATATTTACTTGCACCCCCTTGTGCCAGGCCCTAGGCTGAGCACAAAGGTATCAAGGGGAAGAAAAGACAGTTCTTGATCTCTGCAATTCTACTCTGCCGCACTGGTTTGCAAAGCCACACCTCAGAGCTCTGGGGTTGTCCGAGAAGACCCAAGCCCACCCAGATGCCAACGGGGGCGTGGGGTAGAGCTCAAGAAGAGAAACTTCCCCTTGTTTGTGGAAGATGCTAACGCAAAAGAAAAGTTGGCTTGCAGATGGCCAGTGAATTCCTAGCGATGTCAATACAACAAGAACAATTTCTTCGCGCTCCTCGGGGACCGCTGCAGTATCTCACACAGCAATGCCTGGCATTCCCTGAATAAATGGTTGGAGAAGGATCACGACCACTTCACCGCTCTCCCTTCCCCCGTGGCGCTGGCCACCCAGGCAAGCCCAGGTCAGCAGTGACGCGCTTCTCCGACCACCTCTTGTATCGGCGTTTATTGCCCTGGAAGCAGCCGTGCATTAGCGGATTGTGGAGAGTCCCCCTCCCCTGCCCTGGATCAAAGCTCCATCCCCCTGGTGGTCAGCATTCCCAGGTCGGCGGACGTCAGAGAAGCTGCTATTAGCCCAGGGGAAATGCTCCGGGTTTCTGGGGGAGCATCGGAGGAGCACAAAGCTGACCCATGAAACGATGAGGGACAATGTGAATTGTTCGTGAAGGAAAACGTGTGGTCCCGCTGCACAAGCACAGCACACACCCTCTGCACAAACCCAGCAGCTGCCACTTGTAATGGTCCGTTTTCCTGGTTGGTTTTTTTTTTTTTTTTTAGGGATTCTTGAATACAGACCACAAAGAGCTTCCTTTACACACTGATTTCTAACAAAGAATGTTCCCAAATTAAAAAAAAAAAAAAAAAAAAAAGACGGGATATTTGCAATATTTGAGCACTGCCTATGCTCCTGGTCAGAGGAGGAAACTTATTCCTCTTTGTATCTTTAGCCAAGTTTCTGGTCTGTGTGTGTGTGTGTGTGTGTGTGTGTGTGTGTGTGTTTTCCCTCCTGCAGTAAAATTTACCCTGCTTCTGATTCTTGGTGAAGCTTCATCTCTATGTAAATGCAGATCATTAGCCTGGGGGAGGGGGGGAACTCACCCAAGTTTAAATGAATTCAAAATAAAAACTCAAACAGAAGTAGAAAATAAGGTTAGTAAGTCAAGGCCAAGAGTTTGAGCCATGAAATGATGCCAGATGTCCAGGTTCCATCACAACCGAAAGTACTGGCAAGAAGAGAATTTATTCTACAAGCTAAAAAAGGGAGATGAAATTAAGGAAGTCTGAGGCAAATTAAAACTATAATATCCAGTCTAGAAGTATAATTTACATCAAGATATGTTTACTAGATGCTTCCTTGAACGAGGCACTATCTTAGGGGAATAGAAAAATAAAAAGGACCAAAAATTTGCCTTTAAGGCACTTACTAGTAGGATGGATGAGTCACGACCAAAATTCACTGGCCAATTCCCATATGCTACACATTATGCCGGACGTGACAGATGTGTGTGTGCGCGTGCACGTGCGCATGTGTAATCGAATCTTCATAACAACCCAGCAAAGGTAGGTATATAGTTATCACTGTTTTACAGATGAAGAAACGGAGGTTCAATAAAAGTTCAGCAACCCACCCACAGCTAACAAATGATAAAACCAGGACAGGAGGCTTCAGAGGTCACTCTGGCTTATTCTATAGGGGAGTCAGACCCGTGAACAAAGTCCCGTAATGCTCCACAGCGTCCATCCTCTAGGCAGCACTGCAAAGGTTGCTGAGTGAGAGAGATGATCCAAGAGCCCTGGAGAGTGGCTGGGATTTCCACCGGGGTGATTCCAGGCGACAAAATTGCCTCAACTTGGAGGCAGAACAGAGCAAGGCTGTATTTGGGAAGCTTATACAGTGTATCTGAACTCCAGAGGGTAGAAGATAAGCCTAAACCATTTTCCCTCCCTTAGACTAGCATTTCTCAAAGTGTGCTCAGCATCCTGGGGTCCCAAGACCCTTGGAGGGCTCTGCAAAGTCAAAACATCTTTCTAATAATATTGAGACATGATCGGCCTTTTTCACTGTCTTGATATTTGCATGGATGTTACAAAAACAATCGTGGGCAAAACTGTTGGCAGCTTAGCACAAATCCAGTGGCACCGAATGCTACTAATAGAGTTTGTCATAAAATACATACAAAATATACATTATATATATGTCTAAAAATGTCCTTGATGAAGCAATGAAATTAGTAAATCTTGACCATGGAGTACACATTTCTTCCATATTCTTTGTGGGAATACGTATAAAACACTTCTGTTTGTGAAGAAGGAATGTTTTAAGAACAGTCATTTTTGTGATGATTTAAGTTACGAGCTCAACTAGCCGCTTTTTTCATTAAAACATTTTTACCTGAAAGAACAACTGGCAATCTCTTTACTCAGATCTGGGCGTTTGGTAGTTATTTGCTCAAAGAATAAGGCTGTGGGGCTCAGCTGCGTGCTGGGGAGCCGTGTGCTGGCGTTTCACCAAAAACAACGCACAGGGCTTGTTGCCAATGGTAAAATTTGAGCTTTCAAGTGGAAATCAGAGTTTTAAAAAACTTGTATCCACCACTGTGAGCATGACAGCTTCTCAATACTTAAAGACTTCTCTTATGAGACTTGTGGTGATATTAATGTGACTTCTCGATATTGCATAACGAGTCAATATTTGGAAGACCCCATAACTCAGTGACTGCATCTGTTTCAAATGATCAAAGCATGCAAACAGACCAATGGGTTTTAATGAAATAAATACAGAAAGTTCACTGATGTGATTTCTGATCCCACATCGTAACTAAGCCTTGAGAAATTACCTTTTGCCGTCAGGTTTTGGTAGAATATCAAAGAACAGTATCCACAAACTTCTGAAAAAGTTATTAAAACACCCACCCTCCCATTTTCCAACTATGTATCTGTGTTAAGGTCTGACTTTCTTCATACACGTCAATCAAGTAACATCGCAACAGACAGCACAACCAGATAGGACATTCCAACTATCTCATATTAAGTCAGATATTAGGGAGATTTGCAAAAATGTAAAGGAAAAAAAAAAAAAAAGGTCACCTGTCTCAATTTTTTGATTTGCAAGATACAGCTATTTTTCATAAAAATATGCTAACATGTAATGGTTTTTTAAATTATAAATAAAGTAAGCATTTAAAAATTTCTTATTTTAATTTCTAACGTTGTAAATAGCAGTATATACAACCCAAAAGCTTTTGACAGTCCTCCTTTTAAAAAATTTTAATTTCATTATAATCAGCATACAATGTCATATTAGTTTCAGGTGTACAATATAATGATTCAACAATTCTATACATTACTTAGTGCTCATCATAAGTATACTCCTAATCCCCATCACCTATTTCAGCCATCCCCCTCCCTCCTCCCCTCTGATAACCGTCAGTTTGTCTCTATACTTAAGAGTCTGGGGTTTTTTTGGTCTCTTTTTAAATTTGTTCATTTGTTTTGTTTTTTAAATTCCACATGAGTGAAATGATACGGTATTTGTCTTTCTCTGACTGACTTACTTCACTTAGCTACCCTCTAAATCCACCCACGGTGTTATAAATGGCAAGATTCCGTTCCTTTTAATGGCTGCATAATATTCCATTGTATATGTATACCATATCTTCTTTATCCATTCATCTATCAAAGGACACTTGGGTTGCTTCCATAATTTGGCTATTGTAAATAACGCTGCAATAAACATAGGGGTGCGTATGTCTTTTCAAATTAGTGTCTTTGTATTCTTTGGGTAAATACCCAGTAGTGGGATTACTAGATCATGTGGCAATTCTATTTTTAATTTTTTGAGGAACTTCCATACTGTTTTCCACAGTGGCTGTACCGGGGGTCCTCTTTTAAGAGTGAAGGAGTCTGAGATCAAAAAATTTGAGATCTACTGGCAAAGACCAAAGGGTGGCAATCTTTTTCTGAATGGGTCAGCTGGTAAATGTTTTAGGTTTTGTGGTTCCGAACAATCTCTGTGGTACTATTCAACTCTGCCATTATAGTACAAAAGCAACCACACGTGATGCAGAAACACTGGCCACGGCAATGTTCCAATAAAACTTTATTTACAAAAATGGCCAAGCTGGATTTGCCATGCAGGCAGGTCACAAATTTCCAGCTCCCAACTTGGACATCCTCCCCCAAAGTCAGTGATCCAAAGAGTCAGCTCACCTCACTCCCCTCAGAATTCCCGTGGTGTGCCTCTCACCTAGGGTCTTTGTAATAGCCGGTCTCGGGGCCTGTGTCTTCTGCTAGGAAGGCCCTTCCTTCAGCTTATGCCCTCTTCCTTTGGGTCTGCTGCAATGTCATCTTTCCAGTGAAAGCTTCCCCGACACCCTGTTTAAGGGTTGTCCCCCATTCTTCCCCATCTTCACTTCTATCCATAGCACTTACCACTTCTTACTATGCTATAGGATTTACTCACTACTTTTACTTATTGTCTGTCTGCACCCACCACAATGTCAGTTCCTTGAGCGCAGGTCTGGTCCATTTTGTTCATCACACTATTCCCAGCACCAAAACAGTGCCTGGTATGTAGCTGGTGTTCAATAAATAACTCCTTGAAAATCAGACGTGATACCTCCTAACATGTGCAAAAGTCTGGTAAAGCCAGCAAGCGATCCTTGCTTCACTTGCAGGTGAGCACTGCTAGTTTAGTTGCCTGGTGGCTTTAAGCTCTGAGCACCTCCTAAGTGTTTAGCATGATCAATTACAACATTTGTTTAATTACTTAATAAACATGAACAAAAATCTCACCTTTAAGTCGTATTTCCTATATACAGATAAACGGTGGCTGAACACATTTCTTGTAACAATCACGTAGATTTCAACTCCATCGACATTAAGCCGGTACATGCCCAAGAACTGGGGAAGAAGGGTGATCCCATGACATTCTACTATATACTGCACAGGAGAGAGGAAAAGGAACACATTATGTAATCAAAACGTGCTCATTCAGATGTAAAATATAACTCTTCTGCCTTTGTGTTTAGACAACGTGAAACCCTCCAACTACTAAGGTCCTATTTACAGAAAATGACCGTGTTTACACTGCCTGACCAGGATCTGAGATCACCACGTATACATAGATAAGAAAACTCAACTTATTCTCCAAAGAGATATTTTTCCCTAACATCCCAAACTAATTTGTAAAGTCAAAAGTTGGATATAACAGTGTTAGACGAGACGGCAAGTGATTGGTCCATTTGCTAATTCCTCTAAAGGGAAATCACACCCTACCGAGGGCCTCCCCCTTCCTTCCCAGAAGCCTGGGTGATGACTCTGTGAGGTTGAGGGAGAGTCACTTGGCTGCTAAGATCAGCTCTTTTAACAGTGTTATGAAAGTATAGCATTGAAGCTGTGATTAAAGAGGAAACTGTGGAGAGAGCTGAGTGTTAGAAGCTGGGACAGTCATCTCTAGTCCTAGCTTTTGTTTCTCACCCACCACACTAATGCACCGAGCTACTGCCTACCAGAGCAGCAGCGTGAAGGGAAGGTGCCACGCTACCCCAGAGTACTTGCTCCTGCTCTCCGGACAGACGGAGGTGCTCTCTGGACAGACGGAGGTACTCTGGCCCCCATGTTGGATTTCATCAAGGCCACTGGACAAGTTCCAGCTTTGACACCATTTTTTTTTAAAGATTTTATTTATTTATTTGAGAGAGAGAGAATGAGATAGAGAGAGCATGAGAGGGGGGAGGGTCAGAGGGAGAAGCAGACTCCCCGCTGAGCAGGGAGCCCAATGAGGAACTCAATCCCGGGACTCCAGGATCACGACCTGAGCCGAAGGCAGTCGCTTAACCAACTGAGCCACCCGGGCGCCCCTTGACACCATTTCTGATTACAGTTGCAAAAACACAACATGAGTCTCGAGGTATTGATGACCATCCTCTAAAGGGCCACAAGGGGGAGACACATCTCCTTTGAAAGCTGATCTTTATAAAATGGGTCCCACTGCACTCTCCAAAGGAAAGTTGGGTTTTCCTTTCTTTAAAATGAAAGGGGAGAGAATATTTCAAAAGAGCTCTTTTTTGTCCTTGACAGGTGTGTGAAACCTCTAGGATAATGAATAGCATGAGCAGCATGATTCCAAAATTGTAAAAATTGTTAAAATCATACACGTTGTGCATATTTATAGGGAGAGGCCTGGAAGAACGGTCACCAAGTGGTAATGGTAGAATTTGGGGTAACTTTGCTTTCTCCCCCCTTTTTTGTAAAATTATGCTGCTTGAATTTTTCCATTTTACAATGAGCATTTTATAAAAATAAAAATAAAATGCCTTTTCAAACTTTTTAGTGGCAAGCACTGTCAATAATCAACTCTGATAATATTTAACCACCTTAAAGGTCAAAAAAAGCCTTTAGTTTTTGTCATTAAAGATGAACAACATCAGTACATGAGTTTGATATTTGTCACCCAGAGTGTTTGCAGGTTTTAAAGATGCTCTTGCTCTTTTCTATCATACTGACCATAACTGAGCTACACATTTTAATTTGACATATATCCTGAGTAGAGTTTCACCTCAATTTGTTCTTCCTTTGAAGTCAGATCAGTGGAACATTTTCTATTTCTGTCCTTTCAAAAAAACAGTAAATTAACGTGAGGTTTGCAAATACAAAACGGGCAGTGAAGAGGCGTTGGTTGAAAACAAAACTTCTCACATCTGATCTAAAGAAATAAAAAGGGCTGTTGTCCCTCACCTCTGAAGAAAGATGGCTGGGTGAGCCTTAAAAACATGGAGACTATGGGGGTCTACACTATGTGAGCACGGTAGAAGGAATGTAGGTTTGTGAGTTGGAAAGAATGCATATGCATCCTGGTGCCTCCATTTACCAGCTGTGGGATCTTGGGCACGTTACTAGATCACTCTTCATTTTAGTTTCATTTTCTGAAAAATGAGCACCATAATTCCTACCAGCAAGGAAAGTTGTTGTGAGGATTAGTATATCAAAATACTTCATGCCATGCCTGTGTGCTGTACTACATTCTTCCTCCCTCTGCAGAGGACAGTGGTAATAGTTAACAATTATTTTCACTCAAAACTCTCATAAGAAACTTCAATGGTACGTGCATCTGCTTGGTCCTCCGAACTCAGGAACGCGGACTGGCGTCCACTCCGAGGCAGGCTCTGTGTAGGTATTTTGGAGGCTCACAGGGCATGCATATCTGTCCCCTGCCCCGGGGGTGGGGGGTACACCGCTGCTCAACCCCTCTTTGTGCTCGGATTAGTCTCATCTTGGCCTATCTTTTACAAGTCCTGGCAACAGAGTAAGTCTTTCTGATCAAAATCTCTGTACCAAGCCACAGAACGCCTCGGAACAGAGTAGATACTATTATTCAGGTAATGAAAATGATAAAGAAACTTTCTGCACCCTGTACAGGAAATCATCGACAAGGTTTTTTCTCTCCCCACAGAAAAACACCCACGTGGATTACATTCTACAACTCCTCTATCTTTAAGACTAAATAAATTACTGCATATAAAAATGAGATCAATTTAATCTGCATCTCCAAGTTTCTACATGCGCTGCTTCTCAAAGGCCTGGCTCATCGATGAGGCTCTTAGACGAACACCTTGAAAAATACAGATTTAATAGACTTAAGCTCCTGCGTTTATAAATATGGACCAGACCACAACCTATATTCAAGCCTATCCTATTAAGATTCCAGGACTGGTGAGCAACACAGTTGGTGCCAACGGTTTAGAAAGCATTTATGGGGAAAATCCCACCCACTGACGGAATTTCTGGGCAGGGCTCCGGGAAAAGATGAGACGGTTTCATTACAGGAGAGGGACATTCCAGTGGCTCTAGCAACGCCAAGCTGGGGGACCGCTGTTCTAGCGTGGCGCGTCACTGCCTGGGGAGCTGGCACAGAGGCCCGGATGTTCATCCTCTTGGGTTCTTCACCAGCTGACCCCGGAAATGCTGCACACAAACTCTGACCCCAGTGGTCACATCTGCAAACCACACACGAACTACCAGGGTAATCCCACATCCAGGGCGACTGTAAATTCATGGCCAGAGCTTTAGCTGGGCCCTTTGCACAACTCAGCCACATCACGCGGCTAGGAGCCCTATTGGTCCAGCTCCACATTCACAAGCTGTGTATCCCTCGGCCAATTATTCAACTTCTCTGTGCCTCTGCATTTGAAGAAGAGGAGTAATGACAGTAATGAGGGCATAGGGTTTCTGTGAAGAATGTGAAGACCTGGGAAAAAAAGGACTGCGGGGGACTGACTGCCCATGACCTGAGCTGGAACAAGATGAAACCAAGACCCTGGGGTGAGGGGTGGAAAAGGAAGCGGGGAGGGAGGGAGGGAGACTTCCGAGAGCACCTGATGTATCCCTAAAATGCTGAGAAATGCATTTTATTTTAAATGCATGATGGGAACTCTCAATTTCAACGAACCTCCACAAAGACTTTCCAAAAATGAATAGTTTTGTGAATGTATGTATCTGCTGATAAAGTGAGGTAATGTTCTTGTAAATATGAAAGAAACACTAAAAAAATTGTATTTCTCTCTCATGTTACTTTTAGGATCAGAACTCTGAGCACTTTCCTTTCAAGAATTTAAACATCATTGACAAATTTACAAAACAACTTGTACATAAATGCTTCCAAAATAAGAAGAAAGGGGTATATTGTGGGCACTACAATATCATGCCATTCTTTTTTTTTTTTTTTTTAAAGATTTTTATTTATTTATTTGAGAG